>NC_060183.1:13073176-13373176 GCF_021184085.1 Oncorhynchus gorbuscha | reverse complement strand
TCAACCTCTCTTTCATATCGTCTGAGATTCCCAAAGATTGGAAAGCTGCCGCGGTCATCCCCCTCTTCAAAGGGGGTGACACTCTAGACCCAAACTGCTACAGACCTATATCTATCCTACACTGTCTTTCTCAGGTCTTCAAAGCCAAGTTAAAACTTGTTCACGATACCACGTTCCCCTGGGGCACACCCCCCACACTCAACTAAAAAGATGGTGCACAGAATGCAAAAATATTCTTAGAAATATTTAACCTCCACACATTAACAAGTCCAATAGCTCAAATGAAAGATAAGTTCATCTAGCCAGAGTGTCAGATTTCTAAAATGTTTTACGGTGAAAACATAGCACATATTTATGTCAAACCACCACCAAAGACACAGACAATATACAGCCATTTTGTCCAACAAAAGATGCAATCACAAACGCAGGATTAAAAGAAAAATAATTCACTAACCTTTTGACAATCTTCATCAGATGACAGTAATAGGACATGTTACACAGTACATTTATGTTTTTTTCAATAATATGCAATTTATATCCATAAATCTCTGTTTACATTGATGCCATGTTCAAAAAATGCTACAAAAATGTCCGGAGAAATTATGATAACTCCGCCAGATAACGCCAGATAACAGCAATACACATCATAAACTTTGACTAAATATACATATTCTACATATATTTAGAAGGATACACTCCTTCTTCATGCAATCGCTTTGTCACATTTCTTTTTAACGTTACAGAAATCGTTCATTTTTCAATCATCTGAGACGGCGTTCAGACATTAGCAATATTTCTCCGCTATGTTGGAGTCAACAGAAACAAAAAATTACCACATAAATATTCCCTTACCTTTGATGGTCTTCAATCATAATGTAGTGGATGAAGTCGTACTTACCCAAAACATTGTTTGGTTTCAATTCGTGTGTCTTTGTGTTAGCAAACGCGACAAATTCCGGCTGAAATGCAGCCAAAATTCAAGGGGTTGCGCATCAAAACTTAAAAATTACATATTATTGTCATGTTTTGTCTTAGATTGTCTTGTCATTTTGCTTTTCCCTCTGTTCATTTTCCCCCTGCTGGTCTTTTTAGGTTCGTTCCCCTTTTTCTCTCTCCCTTCCTCTCTCTCTTCTCTCTATCGTTCCGTTCCTGCTCCCAGCTGTTCCTATTCCCCTAATCAATCATTTAGTCTTCCCACACCTGTTCCCTATCCTTTTCCCTGATTAGAGTCCCTATTTCTCCCCTTGTTTTCCGTTTCTGCCCTGTCGGATCCTTGTCTATTGTTCACCGTGCTGTGTCTGTGTATCGCCCTGTCGTGTCGTGTTTCCCTCAGATGCTGCGTGGTGAGCAGGTGTCTGAGTCTGCTACGTTCAAGTGCCTTCCCGAGGCAACCTGCAGTTCTTGATCGAGTCTCCAGTCTGTTCTCGTCATTATGAGTGGAATTATGCCTTATGATTGTAAATTTACTTTACTGGATTAAAGACTCTGTTTTCGCCAAGTCGCTTTTGGGTCCTCATTCACCTGCATAACAGAAGGATCCGACCAAAGAATGGACCCAGCGACTACAGATGCTCGTAACACTGCCGTCGAGATCCAAGGAGCCATGCTCGGCAGACACGAGCAGGAATTGTCTGCTGCTCGCCATGCCGTGGAGAACCTGGCCGCTCAGGTTTCCGACCTCTCTGGACAGTTCCAGAGTCTTCGTCTCGTGCCACCTGTTACTTCCTGGCCTGCCGAGCCTCCGGAACCTAGGGTTAATAACCCACCTTGCTACTCCGGGCAGCCCACGGAGTGCCGCTCCTTTCTCACCCAGTGTGATATTGTGTTCTCTCTCCAACCCAACACATACTCTAGCGAGAGAGCTCGGGTTGCTTACGTCATTTCACTCCTTACTGGCCGGGCTCGAGAGTGGGGCACAGCTATCTGGGAGGCAAGGGCTGATTGTTCAAACAATTACCAGAACTTTAAAGAGGAGATGATTCGGGTTTTTGACCGTTCAGTTTTTGGTAGGGAGGCTTCTAGGGCCCTGGCTTCCCTATGCCAAGGTGATCGATCCATAACGGATTACTCTATAGAGTTTCGCACTCTTGCTGCCTCTAGTGACTGGAACGAGCCGGCGCTGCTCGCTCGTTTTCTGGAGGGACTCCACGCAGTGGTCAAAGATGAGATTCTCTCTCGGGAGGTTCCTTCCAGTGTGGACTCTTTGATTGCTCTCGCCATCCGCATAGAACGACGGGTAGATCTTCATCACCAAGCTCGTGGAAGAGAGCTCGCGTCAACGGTGTTTCCCTGCTCCGCATCGCAACCATCTCCCTCCTCTGGCTCAGAGACTGAGCCCATGCAGCTGGGAGGTATTCGCATCTCGACCAAGGAGAGGGAACGGAGGATCACCAACCGCCTGTGCCTCTATTGCGGATTTGATGGACATTTTGTCAATTCATGTCCAGTAAAAGGCCAGAGCTCATCAGTAAGCGGAGGGCTACTGGTGAGCGCTACTACTCAGGTCTCTTCATCTAGATCCTGTACTACTATGTCGGTCCATCTACGTTGGACCGGTTCGGGTGCTACATGCAGTGCCTTGATTGACTCTGGGGCTGAGGGTTGTTTCATGGACGAAGCATGGGCTCGGAAACATGACATTCCTTTCAGACAGTTAGACAAGCCTACGCCCATTTTTGCCTTAGATGGTAGTCATCTTCCCAGTATCAGATTTGAGACACTACCTTTAACTCTCACAGTATCTGGTAACCACAGTGAGACTATTTCTTTTTTGATTTTTCGTTCACCTTTTACACCTGTTGTTTTGGGTCATCCCTGGCTAGTATGTCATAATCCTTCTATTAATTGGTCTAGTAATTCTATCCTATCCTGGAACGTTTCTTGTCATGTGAAGTGTTTAATGTCTGCCATCCCTCCCATTTCTTCTGTCCCCACTTCTCAGGAGGAACCTGGCGATTTGACAGGAGTGCCGGAGGAATATCATGATCTGCGCACGGTCTTCAGTCGGTCCCGAGCCAACTCCCTTCCTCCTCACCGGTCGTATGATTGTAGTATTGATCTCCTTCCGGGGACCACTCCTCCTCGGGGTAGACTATACTCTCTGTCGGCTCCCGAACGTAAGGCTCTCGAGGATTATTTATCTGTGTCTCTTGACGCCGGTACCATAGTGCCTTCTTCCTCTCCGGCCGGGGCGGGGTTCTTTTTGTTAAGAAGAAGGACGGTACTCTGCGCCCCTGCGTGGATTATCGAGGGCTGAATGACATAACGGTTAAGAATCGTTATCCGCTTCCCCTTATGTCATCAGCCTTCGAGATTCTGCAGGGAGCCAGGTGCTTTACTAAGTTGGACCTTCGTAACGCTTACCATCTTGTGCGCATCAGAGAGGGGGACGAGTGGAAAACGGCGTTTAACACTCCGTTAGGGCATTTTGAGTACCGGGTTCTGCCGTTTGGTCTCGCCAATGCGCCAGCTGTTTTTCAGGCATTAGTTAATGATGTTCTGAGAGACATGCTGAACATCTTTGTTTTTGTCTATCTTGACGATATCCTGATTTTTTCACCGTCACTCGAGATTTATGTTCAGCACGTTCGACGTGTTCTACAGCGCCTTTTAGAGAATTGTCTCTACGTGAAGGCTGAGAAGTGCTCTTTTCATGTCTCCTCCGTTACTTTTCTCGGTTCCGTTATTTCCGCTGAAGGCATTCAGATGGATTCCGCTAAGGTCCAAGCTGTCAGTGATTGGCCCGTTCCAAGGTCACGTGTCGAGTTGCAGCGCTTTTTAGGTTTCGCTAATTTCTATCGGCGTTTCATTCGTAATTTCGGTCAAGTTGCTGCCCCTCTCACAGCTCTTACTTCTGTCAAGACGTGTTTTAAGTGGTCCGGTTCCGCCCAGGGAGCTTTTGATCTTCTAAAAGAACGTTTTACGTCCGCTCCTATCCTCGTTACTCCTGACGTCACTAGACAATTCATTGTCGAGGTTGACGCTTCAGAGGTAGGCGTGGGAGCCATTCTATCCCAGCGCTTCCAGTCTGACGATAAGGTTCATCCTTGCGCTTATTTTTCTCATCGCCTGTCGCCATCTGAACGCAACTATGATGTGGGTAACCGCGAACTGCTCGCCATCCGATTAGCCCTAGGCGAATGGCGACAGTGGTTGGAGGGGGCGACCGTTCCTTTTGTCGTTTGGACAGACCATAAGAACCTTGAGTACATCCGTTCTGCCAAACGACTTAATGCCCGTCAAGCTCGTTGGGCGTTGTTTTTCGCTCGTTTCGAGTTTGTGATTTCTTACCGTCCGGGTAGCAAAAACACCAAGCCTGATGCCTTATCCCGTCTGTTTAGTTCTTCTGTGGCTTCTACTGATCCCGAGGGGATTCTTCCTTATGGGCGTGTTGTCGGGTTGACAGTCTGGGGAATTGAAAGACAGGTTAAGCAAGCACTCACGCACACTGCGTCGCGCGCGCTTGTCCTAGTAACCTCCTTTTCGTTCCTGTTTCCACTCGTCTGGCTGTTCTTCAGTGGGCTCACTCTGCCAAGTTAGCTGGTCATCCCGGTGTTCGAGGCACTCTTGCGTCTATTCGCCAGCGCTTTTGGTGGCCGACTCAGGAGCGTGACACGCGCCGTTTCGTGGCTGCTTGTTCGGACTGCGCGCAGACTAAGTCGGGTAACTCTCCTCCTGCCGGTCGTCTCAGACCGCTCCCCATTCCTTCTCGACCATGGTCTCACATCGCCCTAGACTTCATTACCGGTCTGCCTTTGTCTGCGGGGAAGACTGTGATTCTTACGGTTGTCGATAGGTTCTCTAAGGCGGCACATTTCATTCCCCTCGCTAAACTTCCTTCCGCTAAGGAGACGGCACAAATCATCATCGAGAATGTGTTCAGAATTCATGGCCTCCCGTTAGACGCCGTTTCAGACAGAGGCCCGCAATTCACGTCACAGTTTTGGAGGGAGTTCTGTCGTTTGATTGGTGCGTCCGTCAGTCTCTCTTCCGGGTTTCATCCCCAGTCTAACGGTCAAGCAGAGAGGGCCAATCAGACGATTGGTCGCATACTACGCAGCCTTTCTTTCAGAAACCCTGCGTCTTGGGCAGAACAGCTCCCTGGGCAGAATACGCTCACAACTCGCTTCCTTCGTCTGCTACCGGGTTATCTCCGTTTCAGAGTAGTCTGGGTTACCAGCCTCCTCTGTTCTCATCCCAGCTTGCCGAGTCCAGCGTTCCCTCCGCTCAAGCGTTTGTCCAACGTTGTGAGCGCACCTGGAGGAGGGTGAGGTCTGCACTTTGCCGTTACAGGGCACAGACTGTGAGAGCCGCCAATAAACGCAGGATTAAGAGTCCAAGGTATTGTTGCGGCCAGAGAGTGTGGCTTTCCACTCGCAACCTTCCTCTTACGACAGCTTCTCGTAAGTTGACTCCTGCGGTTCATTGGTCCGTTCCGTGTCTCCCAGGTCGTCAATCCTGTCGCTGTGCGACTGCTTCTTCCGCGACATCTTCGTCGCGTCCATCCTGTCTTCCATGTCTCCTGTGTCAAGCCCTTTCTTCGCACCCCCGTTCGTCTTCCCTCCCCCCTCCCGTCCTTGTCGAGAGCGCACCTATTTACAAGGTACGTAGGATCATGGACATGCGTTCTCGGGGACGGGGTCACCAATACTTAGTGGATTGGGAGGGTTACGGTCCTGAGGAGAGGAGTTGGGTTCCGTCTCGGGACGTGCTGGACCGTTCACTTATTGATGATTTCCTCCGTTGCCGCCAGGATTCCTCCTCGAGTGCGCCAGGAGGCGCTCGGTGAGTGGGGGGTACTGTCATGTTTTGTCTTAGATTGTCTTGTCATTTTGCTTTTCCCTCTGTTCATTTTCCCCCTGCTGGTCTTTTTAGGTTCGTTCCCCTTTTTCTCTCTCCCTTCCTCTCTCTCTTCTCTCTATCGTTCCGTTCCTGCTCCCAGCTGTTCCTATTCCCCTAATCAATCATTTAGTCTTCCCACACCTGTTCCCTATCCTTTTCCCTGATTAGAGTCCCTATTTCTCCCCTTGTTTTCCGTTTCTGCCCTGTCGGATCCTTGTCTATTGTTCACCGTGCTGTGTCTGTGTATTGCCCTGTCGTGTCGTGTTTCCCTCAGATGCTGCGTGGTGAGCAGGTGTCTGAGTCTGCTACGTTCAAGTGCCTTCCCGAGGCAACCTGCAGTTCTTGATCGAGTCTCCAGTCTGTTCTCGTCATTACGAGTGGAATTATGCCTTATGATTGTAAATTTACTTTACTGGATTAAAGACTCTGTTTTCGCCAAGTCGCTTTTGGGTCCTCATTCACCTGCATAACAATTATATGTCGACTAAACTGGTCAAAGTAAGTGCAGAATCAAGCTTTAGGATGTTCTAAACGTGCAAAACAATTCTCAACTCGAACAGACAAACCGACATCGTGTAGTGATTCCTGGAACAAAGGGCACTCCAAGCGCAACGCGCGCAGGAGAGTGCATGTATTTTCGCGTGACACCAAGGTTTTTGCCCGCCAAAGGGTGAAAGATCGCAGGAGTTTCACAATGAAACGCCCTATTGAAAGAAGACATCTCGCCGAAGACATAGAAACTGATCCCAGATCCATAGCTGGTTGGGAAAGGGTGGGGGCGATGACGTCAAAGTTGGCCCAACTTTCCTGATGAGAGAAATAGTTTGGGAGAATGGCTGCCCTGTGAGTTCTGCTATACTTACAGACATATTTCTAGCTTTAGAGTGTTTTCTATCCAATAATTATTATTATATGCATATATTAATTTTGGACAGATTTTTTTCAGTTTACTATGGGCACGCACTTCCTCCAAAGGGGGCAGTATTCTTCCTATCCCTAACAGGGTATACTGCACCTCAGCCACGCTCAAGGTTCTAAACGACATCATAACCGCCATCATTAAGAGACATTACTGTGCAGCTGTATTCACCGACCTGGCCAGGCTTTCGACTCTGTCAATCACCACATTCTTATTGGCAGACTCGACAGCCTTGATTTCTCAAATTATTGCCTCGCCTGATTTACCAACTACTTCTCTGATAGAGTTCAGTGTCAAATCGGAGGGACTATTGTCCGGACCTCTGACAGTCTCTATGGGTGTGCCACAGGGTTCAATTCTCGGCCCGACTCTCTTTTCTGTATACATCAATAATGTTGCCCTTGTTGCTGGTGATTCTCTGATCCACCTCTACGCAGACGACACCATTCTGTATACTTCTGGCCCCTCCTTGGACACTGTGTTAACTAACCTCCAGACGAGCTTCAATGCCATACGACTCTCCTTCCGTGGCCTCCAACTGTTCTTCAACGCAAGTAAAACGAAATGCATCCTATTCAATCGATCACTGCCCGCACCTGCCCGCCCTTCCAGCATCACTACTCTGGACGGCTCTGACTTAGAGTACGTGGACAACTACAAATACCTGGGTGTCTGGTTAGACTGTAAACTCTCCTTCCAGACTCACATTAAGCATCTCTAATCCAAAATTAAATCTAGAATTGGCTTCCTATATCGCAACAAAGCATCCTTCACTCATGCTGCCAAACATACCCTCGTAAAACTGACCATCCTACCGATCCTCAACTTCGGTGATGTCATCTATAAAATAGCCTCCAACACTCTACTCAACAAACTGGATGCAGTCTATCACAGTGCCATTCGTTTTGTCACCAAAGCCCCATACACTACTCACCATTGTGGCCTGTACGCTCTCGTTGGTTGGCCCTCGCTTCATACTCGTTGCCAAATCCACTGGCTACAGGTTATCTACAAGTCTCTGCTAGGTAAAGCCCCGCCTTATCTCAGCTCACTGGTCACCATAGCAGCCACTCGTAGCACGCGCTCCAGCAGGTATATCTCACTGGTCACCCCCAAAGCCAATTCCTCCTTTGGTCGTCTTTCCTTCCAGTTCGCTGTTGCCCATGACTGGAACGGAATTGCAAAAATCTCTGAAGCTGGAGACTCACATCTCCCACACTAGCTTTAAACACCAGCTGTCAGATCAGCTTACAGATCACTGCACCTGTACATAGCCCATCTGTGTTCAGCCCATCTATCTATCTACCTACCTCATCCCCATACAGGTATTTATTTTTCTCCTTTGCACCCCAGTATCTCTACCTGCACATTCATCTTCTGCCGATCTACCATTCCAGTGTGTAATTGCTATATTGTAATTACTTTGCCACCATGGCCTATTTATTTCCTTAACTTACCTCATTTGCACTCACTGTATATAGACTTTTTTTCATTTTGTTCTACTGTATTATTGACTGTATGTTTTGTTTATTCCATGTGTAACTCTGTGTTGTTGTATGTGTATGTGTCGAATTCCTACGCTTTATCTTGGCCAGGTCGCAGTTGCAAATGAGAACTTGTTCTCAACTAGCCTACCTGGTTAAATAAAGGTGAAATAAAAATAAATAAAAATAAAACATGGCCTGTCTTCTCTTGAGAGCCAGGTCTGCCTACGGCGGCCTTTCTCAATAGCAAGGCTATGCTCACTGAGTCTGTACATAGTCAAAGCTTTCCTTTAGTTTGGGTCAGTCACAGTGGTCAGGTATTCTGCCACTCTGCCACTCTGTTTAGGGCCAAATAGCGTCATAGTTTTCTCTGTTTTTTTTGTTAATTCTTTCCAATGTGTTGTCGTGTTTCTAGCTATCATTAAACGTGAAGACTTATTTTATCAAATCAATTATCTTTCATTATTATGTGATTAAACTAATAATGTACATTTAATTAACTAGAAAGTCGGGGCACCATGCAAAATTTGCAGATTACAAAGTTATAATTTTGCAACTATAAGTCTTTGGATATTTTAATTAGCCCTCTATTAATGAATGATTATTTTTCTTACGTCAGTCTCATTTCAAATGTTGTGGAATTTTTGGTTATCTGCACAAACCCTGGCTAAACCATGAATTATCCATACACCAATTGGCTCAATCATTGATTTACTAACTAGCTAAATAATCACAGAAATGCATAAATAAACAAACAGTAGATATTGGTTAGTAACAAGGATAGGGAATATTCCCTAGTGGGCTAAGCCAATATGACGGCTTGGTGGACAAAGGGAAGGGGGCGTGGACCGATAAAGGAGTGGGAAAGACGAAATGGCTTCACTACACAGTGGATAATTATATTCAGTGAAATGCTAATCCTTTAGACATGCACGGCCGCTCATTCGGGAATAATTGCCATAAATATATTTACACCCGTATGTCATTGTTGTCTTCTCTGTTGGAATCATCGGTCCATCTGCTGGAGAGTCAGTTCATCAGCGAGTCTCTGGTTAAATTCCCCAGAAGTCACAATGTCTTTCATGGTTGTAGCTTTATCAGCGTCTCAGGATAGTGTCTGTTGGAATGAATATGTCAGGCGTCCAGTGTTCATAGAACAGATGTTTTGGCGGGTGTCGGTATTCTCATTTTAGGTTTACATAATTTCTAGCTGCAGTCTAGTAATTATATCTAAGATTTGCTCTTATTCTGTAGGGATCAATAGACTCAGAGTTGAACCATTTCCTGCCGTGTAGCCAATGCTCCACGTGGTTTGGTTATCTAGTCTTAGGAATTCAACCATTTTTTGTTTTCTAATGATTTGGTTCGGTCTAATTGTGTTGCTGTCCTGGGGCTCTGTGGGGCCTGTTTGTGTTTGTGAACGGAGCCCCAGGACCAGCTTCCTTAGGGGACTCTCCTCCAGGTTCATCTCTCTGTAGGTGATGGCTTTGTTATGGAAGTTTTGGGAATCGCTTCCTTTTAGGTGGTTGTGGAATTTAACGGCTCTTTTCCATCATTTTGATAATTAGCGGGTATCAGCCTAATTATTAGCGGGTATCGGCCTAATGCTCTGCATGCATTATTTGGTGTTTTTCATAATAGATGGAGGATATTTTTGTAGAATTCTGCACACAGAGTCCAAATTTGGTGTTTGTCCCATTTTGTGAATTCTTGGTTGGTGAGCGGACCACAGACCTCACCTTTATTTATTTATTTAACTAGGCAAGTCAGTTAAGAACAAATTCTTATTTACAATGACGGCCTAGGAACAGTGGGTTAACTGCCTGTTCAGGGGCAGAACGACAGATTTGTACCTTGTCGGCTCGGGGATTCGAACTTGCAACCTTTCGGTTACTAGTCCAACGCTCTAAACACTAGGCTACCCTGCCGCCCCATGAACCATGATGGGCAATGGGTTCTAAAACTGATTCAAGTATTTTTAGACAGATCCTAATTGGCATGTCGAATTGTATGTTTCTTTTGACGGCATAGAATGACCTTCTTGCTTTGTCTCTCAGATCGTTCACAGCTTTGTGTAAGTTACCTGTGGCGATGATGTTTAGGCCGAGGTATGAAGAGTTTTTTGTGTTTTCTAGGGCAACTGTGTCTAGATGGAATTTGTATTTGTGATCCTTTCAACTGTACCTTTCTTGTAACACCATTATTTTGTTCTTACAGAGATTTACTGTCAGGGCCCAGGTCTGGCAGAATCTGTGCAGAAGATCTACGTGCTGCTGAAGGCCCTCCTTGGTTGGTGACAGAAGCATCAGATCATCAGCAAACAGTAGACATTTGACTTCAGATTCTAGTAGGGTGACGCCGGCTGCTGCAGACTGTTCTAGTGCCCTCGCCAATTCGTTGATATATATGTTGAAGAGGGTGGGGTTTAAGCTGCAACCCTGTCTCACCCCACGGCCCTGTGGGAAGAAATGTGTGTTTTTTGGCTATTGTTTGTGTATATGCATTTTATAATGTCATATGTTTTTCCCCCAACACCACTTTCCATCAATTTGTCCCTCATGTCAAATTGAGTCGAAGGCATTTTTTAAATCAACAAAGCATGAGAAGACTTTGCCTTTGTTTTGGTTTGTTTTGTTTGTCAATTAGGGTGTGCAGGGTGAAGATGTGGTTTACCCATACATCTCCATTTTGGATAAATCATTCTCTGTGTTGTTGTTTGTTTAGTGTTTTCCAATTTTCCCAGAAGTGGTTAGAGTCTATTGATTCTTCAGTTAATTTGAGCTGATTTCTGATGCGCTGTTCCTTCTTTTTCCATAGTGTATCTCTTTATTGTTTTAGTGATTCACCATAGTGAAGGCGTAGGCTCAGGTTTTCTGGGTCTCTATGTTTTTAGTTGGACAGGTTTCTCAATTTCTATCTTAGGTTTTTGCATTCTTCATCCAACCATTTGTCATTGTTGTTAATTTTCTCCGGTTTTTGATTCGATAGGGAAGCTGAGAGGTCAAATATACTGTTTAGGTTTTCTACTGCCAAGTTTACACCTTCACTATTACAGTGAAATGTTTTGTCCAGGAAGTTGTCTAAAAGGGATTGAATTTGTTGTTGCCAATTTGTTTTTTGGTAGATGTCCACACTTCTCTCCTTCTATCTATAGCATTTCTTGATATTATTCAGCTCCTTTGGCTTTGATGCCTCATGATTGAGCAAAGCTCTGTTCAAGTAGAGTGTGATTTTGCGGTTATCTGATTGGGGTGTCAGTGGACTGACTGTGAACGCTCTGAGAGACTCTGGGTTGAGGTCAGTGATAAAGTAATCTACAGTACTACTGCTAAGAGATGAGCTATACGTGTAGCTACAATAGGAGTCCCCTCGAAGCCTACTATTGACTATGTACATAACCAGCGTGTGACAGAGCTGCAGGAGTTGTGACCCATTTCTGCTGGTTATGTTGTCATAGTTGTGCCTAGGGGGGCATATGGGGGAGAGAATGCTATCCCCTCCAGGTCAGTGTTGGTCCACTGTTTGCTGAGGGTTCTTGTCCAGTTCTAACATTTTGGTCGCCAAAAAATTACTTATAAAAAGGACTAATCGATTTTCTAAGTGTATTCATTGTGGAATCTTCAATTCTGTTCAATTCTGTGGACAGGCATTAAGAGCTGCGCATGTGAGCTACCACTTCATAAAACAATTCTAGTTGCAACTAATTCCTTCAAAACAACTGACAAGACTTGAAAGAATCTCTGAACCAGACATTCTGTGGACAATTTACTCATCGTTATTAGTTAATTCTAACCTATTGTATATCCACCAGTACATGTCCCTGGGCCTGGAAATTGTTGACCTCACCCTGTAAGATGGCGAAGTTGTTATCGTTAAAGTATGGAGATTCGATTGGGGGTATACAGGTAGCACACGAGGACATTTTTCTCTGTTGAATTTCTAGCCAGATGTAAAATGTTCCTGTTTAGACTAATTCAATAGAGGGGGTTAGGTCTGCTCTATACCAAATTAGCATATTAGAGTTTCTTCCCTGTTCCATACCTGGTAGTTTAGTGGATGGAACTACCAGTTCTCTGTAGCATAGAGGGCAAACAGTGGGTCTGTCTTCTTTATACCATTTTCTTGTAGGATGACAATGTCTATATTTCCAATTTCTTTGATGAAGTTTGGATTCCTGCTCTTTAGGCCAAAGGCAGAGGACCTCAGACCTTGTATATTCCAGGATGAGATAGTAAAAGCTTTGTGTTCCATACTGTCTAGAGTTGTTTTTGTGTGGTTTACGTCTGGACCATCACAGTAGGTGTGAACAGAGCATGTTGAGCTTCTGATACATACCTCTTAGGTTGCAGGATGGGGCTTGGTCGGGTGTAATAGTGGGGTTTGGGCCTGTTGCTCTACTCACAGCCTGGGCAAATGTCCTGCTATCATCTGAGGTCCTTGCCGCAGGGGCGGGAGGCATGAGGTGGGCAGAAGGGGCATAGGTCTGATATGGAGGGGCCTATATAGAGTGTGGCCAGGGTTTGCTTGGGGTGGTCTTGGCTGGTTGTGGTGTGGCTGGTGATGCTTTGGTCTTGGTGTAGATCCTGGGTTCTCTTGGTGCAGGTCCTTCAGGGGGGGGGGGGTCTTACAGGTCTGGGAGAGAGATAGAGCAGCGGAGTGTCCGTTGCTCTATCCCTCTCTCTCTATCCCTCTCCCTCTCTATCCCTTTCTCTCTATCCCTCTCTCTCTATCCCTCTCCCTCTCTATCCCTTTCTCTCTATCCCTCTCTCTCTATCCCTCTCTCTCTATCCCTCTCTCTCTATCCCTCTCTCTCTCTATCCCTCTATCTCTATCCCTCTCTCTCTATCCCTCTCCCTCTCTATCCCTCTCTCTCTATCCCTCTCCCTCTCTATCCCTCTCTCTCTATCCCTCTCTCTCTATCCCTCTCCCTCTCTATCCCTCTCTCTCTATCCCTTTCGTCTCTCTATCCCTCTCCCTCTCTATCCCCCTCTCTCTATCCCTCTCCCTCTCTATCCCTCTCTCTCTATCCCTCTCCCTCTCTATCCCTCTCTCTCTATCCCTCTATCTCTATCCCTCTCGCTCTATCTCTATCCCTCTCCCTCTCTATCCCTCTCTCTCTATCCCTCTCTCTCTATCCCTCTCCCTCTCTATCCCTCTCTCTCTATCCCTTTCGTCTCTCTATCCCTCTCCCTCTCTATCCCTCTCTCTCTATCCCTCTCCCTCTCTATCCCTCTCTCTCTCTATCCCTCTCCCTCTCTATCCCTCTCTATCCCTCTCCCTCTCTATCCCTCTCCCTCTCTATCCCTCTCCCTCTCTATCCCTCTCTCTCTATCCCTCTCTCTCTATCCCTCTCTCTCTATCCCTCTCCCTCTATCCCTCTCTCTCTATCCCTCTCTCTCTATCCCTCTCTCTCTCTATCCCTCTCTCTCTATCCCTCTATCTCTATCCCTCTCTCTCTATCTCTATCCCTCTCCCTCTCTATCCCTATCTCTCTATCCCTCTCCCTCTCTATCCCTCTCTCTCTATGCCTCTCTCTCTATCCCTCTCCCTCTCTATCCCTCTCTCTCTATCCCTCTCCCTCTCTATCCCTCTCTCTCTATCCCTTTCGTCTCTCTATCCCTCTCCCTCTCTATCCCTCTCTCTCTATCCCTCTCCTTCTCTATCCCTCTCTCTCTATCCCTCTCCCTCTCTATCCCTCTCTCTCTATCCCTCTCTCTCTATCCCTCTCCCTCTCTATCCCTCTCTCTATCCCTCTCTCTCTACCCCTCTCCCTCTCTATCCCTCTCTCTCTATCCCTCTCTCTCTATCCCCCTCTCTCTATCCCTCTCTCTCTATCCCTCTCCCTCTCTATCTCTTTTCTCCTCCCTCTCTCACTGATGTGCCATAACAGAGAGTCCTCCCCCGTAATGAGGTCATAATAAGACAAATGTGACAAATAAAATTTGATTTGATTTGAAAGAAGGGAGTGGGGGAATAAAAGACAACAACCTCATAATGTCTTCTTGCTTTAATGCCTCATAAGTCTGACTATGGAGGTTAACTGCATGGGGAAATAAACAGAGGAAAAAGAAAGACAAGCAGAATGATCTTGACGTCAGAATTTCACATTCAGCTAGCTCAATAAGGCAGGTCGTAGCTACAGTGTTTTCAAAAGGATTCATCAAACAATGTGATTATTTACATTCTTACTATTTCCAAACACTTGTTACTGAAATGTGTTTAATGTGTGCTGTTTAAAACATGCTAAGAAAGGTCTTCCTGCTTCTACCGCCCCCATTCGCTGATCTGCACTCTAATCCTTTGCTGCTTCGCCAGCCCTCCTCGTACCCACACTACTGTCAACACACCCACAAGATGAATTTTGGTTGTAGTCTGGGTGAACTGCCCCTTTAAGACAGAGGTTCTCAGAAAAAGTCTATCTTTAGGAAAACAGGAAGTTTTCCCGTGCCCCTCTAGGAGATGCTTTATTCCCAGCCCTGCTACTAGTGATGCCCTAATTACAGCTATAAAATATGAAAATAATAATGGTGGAGTTAGTGAAGCTTTAAGGCTGTGATATATCACTTCATATACGTTAAAGGCCTAGCGCCATCAATCATCATTAGTGTGTATCAACACAGAGAGAGTGTTTGACTTAAATTGTCATGGCCATTTATAATTTGGTTAATTATTCTGTAAGATGTATGGGCAGCGTGTGTGAGGAGGGGAGAAAGAAAGAAGGAGGGAGAGATAGGCAGGGATAGGGAGATGGGGAGAGAGAAAGAAGGAGGGAGAGATAGGCAGGGATAGGGAGATGGGGAGAGAGAAAGAAGGAGGGAGAGATAGGGAGAGAAATGAAGGGAGAGAGGGGATAGGGAGGGAGAGAGAGAGAGCTGAGGAGAATACTGTCTGATCTAATAAGCTGCATGATGAGTAACAGTAATAGACTGTGTTGGGACAAGAGGGTGGTTGCAATAGCTACTGTACAGCACAGGATTGGATCCCATTCAATGTTATTTTTCTGCCCAGAAAATCCTCAGTTCCAGCATGAATACTTCAGTTCCAATGACGCACATATCTCTCATCTGAATAGAGTGTGTCTTCAAAAGGCCCTATTTCCTAATGAAGCGTCCCTACACTCTTCACCTCTATAGCTCCATCGTGTTTCAGGGCTTTTCTTCAAGAGCCTCTGATCAACATCACGAGTGTGTGTGTGTGTGTGTGTGTGTGTGTGTGTGTGTGTGTGTGTGTGTGTGTGTGTGTGTGTGTGTGTGTGTGTGTGTGTGTGTGTGTGTGTGTGTGTGTGTGTGTGTGTGTGTGTGTGTGTGTGTGTGTGTGTGTGTGTGTGTGTGTGTGTGTGTGTGTGTGTGTGTGTGTGTGTGTGTGTGTGCGACAACTTCCCTCTCACCATGGAGCACTTAACTCTCAAGCTACACCCAGAAGCAGAGTTTTGATCATAGCCCAGATGTGGTTTGCTAAATTCTGCAAAATGTTCATGCCTTTTTCAATCAACTTGCTCTTAACAAATCTAAATCATCGTGTTTCTGTATCAATATGGACTTTAAAAAAAATGTAAGTCCTTAGGGGTCATTTTGACCCCAGCCAAAAACACCTACTTTCGCCTATAGTAATTTGATAGGTAGGACCTTCATTTAAATCTAGGTTTACTTTTGTATACAGTGCCTTCAGAAAGTATTCACACCCCTTGACCCTTTCAACATTTGTTTGTGTTTACAGACTGAATTTATAATGCATAAATTCAGATTTTGTGTCACTGGCCTACATTGTAGTTGATCAACACTGCTAACCTAAATGACAGAGGGAAAGATGGAAGCCTGTGCAGAATAAAAAATATTCCAAATGAATGAAATGCATCCTGTTTGAAATAAGGCACTAAAGTAAAACTGCAAAAAATGTGGCAAAGAAATGAACACAAAGCGTTATGTTTGGGGCAAATCCAACACGTCACTGAGTACCACTCTTCATATTTTCAATCATGGTGGTGGCTGCATCATGTTTGTCATTAGCAAGGACTAGGGAGTTTTTTTGGGGATAAAAATAAACAGAATAGAGCTAAGCACACGCAAAATCCTAGAGAAAAACCTGGTTCAGTCTGCTTTCCAACAGACACTGGGAGACAAATTCACCTTTCAGTAGGACAATAACCTAACACTCAAGGCCAAATATACACTGGAGAGGGACATTGGACATTGAACGTTCCTGATTGGCCAAGTTCCAGTTCTGACTCAAATTCCTTGAAAATCCATGGCAAGACTAGAAAATGGCTGTCTAGCGATGATTAAGAACAAACTTGACAGAGCTTGAATATTCTTTTAAGGGATAATTGGCAAATATTGTACAATCCAGGTCTGGAAAGCTCTTAGAGAATTAACCAGAAAGACTCGCTGCTGTAATCACTGCCAAAGGTGATTCTAAGATGTAAAACATCTATGTAATCCATTTTGAATTCAGACTGCAGCACAGCAACATGTAGAATACGTCAAGGAGTATGAATACTTTCTAAAGGCACTTTATCATATGACTATGTGCAAAAGTAAATTTACCATATGTTTTGTTCATATAAAAATCTTCCAATGGTAAACAAAGTCTACCAAGTACTGCGATACAGAATTCAGATATGCTCTGTATCTGCACAGAGAGCTGTATCCCCATATGTTGGTAGCTTGAGCGTTAACCTGCTTTCCAGAAACAGTGGCGGTCGGTGCCGTTTTTTTATGAGCCTTTTTATTACAGAATATTGTTTGACTGTCATTCATATTCTATTCACCCAGCTCAATGTAACATTGATAGGTTTAGGCTACTAAATGATACTCAAACCTGCCCTGTACCCATCATGAGGTTACTACAACCAAGCCTATGAATGAATGTTTACGACCTAGGTGCGAGATAAATGTGAGTAATCAAGGTGACAGACATTGACACATTCAATACCTCTTTGTACACTCTTGCCTGCATCTAGCTGATCTAGGGTGTAATTATTAGTCCAACAGTTGCAAACAAGCGTTTCTATTGGACAAATTCGATGAATTCCAACATGTTTATTCCCGCTTTGTTCCATTTGCTTCTGTTTAAGAAATGTTTTTCAAGAGAACCAGCTAAATGAATACACACCTGATCACATGCAAACACAGTTCACTTTCATAGCAGCAACATACAAACAGCATAATCACTTTTCTCTTGTATAAGTTGTTCTTGCATCTACGCGCTCTCCTCCTCTCACCTTTTCCCTTTGCTTGTGGACTTCATTGCACAACAGCTGTCTGTGACCAGGCGAGAAAACCTTTCCATGCCAAACCTTCATATCATAACCACTAAACACAGCCTACATCGTTGTCATTATTTGAGCAAACATCGTAGTCAACATAGCTAACAGAACTAACACGTTGGTAAACCACATACAATGAGTGTACAGTAAGCAATCAGTTTAGCTAGCACTTACACCGTCGGGCCCGGGTGGCAATAAATAAATACAACCAAACATTACCTTAACTTGGAAGAGTTCCAGCGTTGGATTACCATAACCAGCTAGCTAACATAGCATCCCTCTCTGTTTGAGCCTGGTGTTTGAGTAGGCTAAACTAGCCAGCTGCATTTGACACTAGCTAAGTAACTGAAAGTGAAAAAATACAACAAAATATAGCTAGCACATTTTATGCACTGCAGTGCTACCTGTAGCTTATGCTTTCAGTACTAGATGCATTCTCTGATCCTTTGTAAAACATGTGTACAACATGTCATTTCATGCAAGAGCTCTGATAGGTTGGAGAACATCCTCCGGAAGTTGTCATAATTACTGTGGAAATCTATGGAAGGGGTGAGAACCATGAACCTCCTAGGTTTTGTATTGAAGTCAATGTACCCAGAGGAGGATGGAAGCTAGCTGTCCTCCAGCTACACCATGGTGCTATCCTACAGAGTGCTGTTGACGCTACTGTATACTTGCATTTGAAAAACGATCACTTTTTTATGTTTCAATTTTTATTTTTATGAAATTCAGATCTAAAATGTACTTTTATCCCCACGGTCAATGAACTTCAATCAGTCCGTCAATCAATATACAATGCAGCGATTTGAACAAACAACTGTGTTGCAACAGTAAGACATCTGAATAAATCATGGATGTTTCACATGCAAAGGAACATTGGTGTTGGGTGTTGAGGAATAGTCCTGTAGCCCTGTGATAAAGCGATGCTGTCAGGTGCCATCAAAGCTGTAGAGCAAGAGAGAGCAAGAGAGGTAGAAAGAGCGAGAGAGAGAGCGAGAGAGAGGTAGAGAGAGAAAGAACAAACAAACCTGGGCTAATTGGTTTAGTGGGTTAATTGGCTCGTCAGAGCGGTGGTGTCAGGAGGCAGGGGGCAGGGTGATTCATCACACCAGGAAATAAATTACTCACCTGGTGTGCATGGTTACCACCGCATGTCCTCGTTGCACAGTAATTGATCAGTCACCACCAATGCCGCTCACAAAGTTTAGGTCATTGACATAGCAATTTGAAACACATGTGAACACGATCAAGGCTGTGTCAACTATACTGAACAAAAATTTAAACAAAACATGCAACAATTTCAACACTTTTACAGAGTTACAGTGCATATACAGAAACCAGTCAATTTATATGAATTCATTAGGCCCTAATCTATGGATTTCACATGACTGGGCAGGGACACAGCCATGGGTGTACCTGGGATGGCATAGGCCCACCCACTTGGGAGCCAGGCCCACCCACGGGGGAGCCAGTCCCAGCCAATCAGAATATGTTTTTCACACCAAAAGGGCTCCTCTTCTCTCTATACACCCAGTCACTCGACTTCGTTATATCCTCAAATGGTCTCTCCTATCATTCCTATGTGGATGACACTCAACTACTATTCTCCTTCCCCCTTCTGACACCCAGGTGGCGAAACACATCTCTGCATGCCTGGCAGATATCTCAGCTTGGAAGTCAGACGACCATCTCAAGCTCAACCTCGACAAGATGGAGCTGTTCTTCCTCCCAGGGAAGGCCTGCCCACTACAAGACCTCTCCATCATGGTTGACAACTTCACAGTGTTCCCCTTCCAGAGTGTTAAAGAACCTTGGCGTGACCCTGGACAACACCCTTCTCTGCAAACATCAAAGCAGTGACTCGCTCCTGTAGGTTCGTGCTCTACAACATCTGTAGAGAAGGACCCTACTCATACAGCAAGTGGTGCTGTCACGACTTCTGCCGAAATCAGTCCCTCTCCTTGTTCAGGCGGCGTTCGTCAGTTGACGTCACCGGTCTTTAAGCCATTGCTGATCCACCTTTCATTTTCCATTGGTTTTGTCTCTGTTTTCTACACACCTGGTTTTCCTTCCCCAATTACATGTTCATGTATTTAACCTTTTTGGGTTAGGGGGCAGCATTTTCATTTTGAATGAATAGCATGCCCAGAGTGAACTGCATCCTACTCTGTCCCAGATGCTAATATATGCATATTATTGGTAGTGGTGGATAGAAAACACTCTAAAACTGTCTGAATGATGTCTGTGAGTATAACAGAACTCATATGGCAGGTGAAAACCAGAGAAAAATCCAACCAGGAAGTGGGACATCTGAGGATTGTAGTTTTTCAAAGCTTTTTTTTCAAATGCACCATCTGTGGCCGCAGAGGGCACACTGCCGGTCGGTGCTGGAGAGGTTCCGCTGGGAACTTTAATGACAGATCAATTGCCCATAGTTTAAGGATCCCTATTGTTCCAGTGGATATGCCCCTCCCAGTTCACGCCCTAGATAGTCGACCATTGGGGTTAATTAGCGAGGCCACCGCACCACTGGGCGTGGTGATGCGGGAGGATTACAGTGAGAAATTCATTTTTCCCTTATTGATTCTCCTGCGTTTCCCGTGGTTCTGGGCATACCCTGGTTGGCCTGTGATGACCCCACTATTTCGTGGCAGCAGAGGGCTCTCACGGGTGATCACGAGAGTGCTCGGGGAGGTGTTTAGGGATTTCTGTTGGTGTGACTACGGTGGAAAGTCCAGACAAGGTCTCCATCGTGTGCATCCCCTCTGAATATGCAGATTTGGCTCTCGCCTTCTGTAAAAAGAAGGTAACTCCATTACCACCCCAACGACGGGGGGATTGTGCGATAAATCTCCTGTTAGTCACGTGTATCCCCTGTCACAGGAGGAGACGGCGGCTATGGAACATATGTCTCAGAATCCCTGAGGCAGGGGTACATTTGGCCCTCCACTTCACCTGCCTCCTCAAGTTTCTTTTTTGTGAAGAAGAAGGATGGAGGTCTGCGCCCGTGTATTGACTATCGAGGTATAAACCAAATCCCTGTTAGGTACAGTTAGCCGCTACCTCTCATAGCCAGTGCGATTGAGTCAATGTACGGGGCGCGCTTCTTCAACAAATTGGATCTCAGAGGGCTTACAACCTGGTGCGTATCCGTGAGGGAGACGAGTGGAAGACAACTTTCAGGACCACCTCAGGGCACTATGAGTACCCCGTCATGACATTTGGTTTGATGAATGCTTCATCAGTCTTCCAGGCCTTTGTAGACAAGATTTTCAGGGACCTGTACGGGCAGGGTGTAGTGGTGTATATTGATGACATCCCAATATACTCCACTACACGCACTGAGCATGTGTCCCTGGTGTGCAGGGTGCTTGGTCGACTGTTGGAGCATGACCTTTTTTTCATGGCTGAGAAATGTCTGTTTTTCCAACAGTCCGTCTCCTTCCTAGGGTACCGCATTTACACTTCAGGGGTGGAGATGGAGAGTGACCGCATTTCAGCCGTGCGTAATTGGCCGACTCCCACCATGGTAAAGGAAGTGCAGCAGTTCCTAGGGTTTGCCAACTACTCCTGGAGGTTTATCCCGGGCTTTGGTCAGGTAGCGGCTCCCATTGCCTCACTGCTGAAGGGGGACCGGTGCGTTTGCGGTGGTCAGCTGAAGCGGACAGGGCTTTTGGTCAGCTCCCGTCCTGGCTCATCCAGATCCCTCTTTGGCGTTCATAGTGGAGGTGGACGTGCCCGGGTCTGGGATAGGAGCCGTGCTCTCTCTCAGCGCTCGGGTACACCACCAAAGCTCCGCCCCTGTGCCTTCTTTTCGAAGAAGCTCAGCCCGGCGGAGCGAAACTATGACGTGGGGGACTGGGAGTTGTTGGCTGTCGTCAAGGCCTTGAAGGCGTGGAGACATTGGTTTGAGGGGGCTAAACACCCTTTTCTCATCTGGACTGATCACTGCAGATTAACATTGGAGTGATAAATGATCAGGAGTGATACATGATCAGATGGTCATGTGCAGGTAGAGTTACTGGTGTGCAAAAGAGCAGAAAAGTAAATAAATAAACAGTATGGGGATGAGGTAGGTAAATTGGGTGGGCTATTTACCGATGGACCATGTACAGCTGCAGCGATTGGTTAGCTGTTCAGATAGCAGATGTTTGAAGTTGGTGAGGGAGATAAAAGTCTCCAACTTCAGCGATTTTTGCAATTCGTTCCAGTCACAGGCAGCAGAGAACTGGAAGGAAAGGCGGCCAAATGAGGTGTTGGCTTTAGGAATGATCAGTGAGATACACCTGCTGGTGCGTGTGCTACGGGTGGGTGTTGCCATCGTGACCAGTGAACTGAGATAAGGCGGAGCTTTACCTAGCATGGACTTGTAGATGACCTGGAGCCAGTGGGTCTGCCGATGATTATGTAGCGAGGGCCAGCCGACTAGAGCATACAGGTCGCAGTGGTGGGTAGTATAAGGTGCTTTAGTAAAAAAACGGATGGCACTGTGATAGACTGCATCCAGTTTGCTGAGTAGAGTATTGGAAGCTATTTTGTAGATTACATCGCCGAAGTCGAGGAGCGGTAGGATAGTCAGTTTTACTAGGGTACGTTTGGTGGTGTTATTGAAGGAGGCTTTGTTGCGAATAGAAAGCCGACTCTAGATTTGATTTTAGATTGGAGATGTTTGATATGAGTCTGGAAGGAGAGTTTACAGTCTAGCCAGACACCTAGGTACTTATAGATGTCCACATATTCAAGGTCGGAACCATCCAGGGTGGTGATGCTAGTCGGGCGTGCGGGTGCAGGCAGCGAACGGTTGAAAAGCATGCATTTGGTTTTACTAGCGTTTAGGGAATCGCCTGCAGCAAGAGCAACATCATTGATATATACAGAGAAAAGAGTCGGCCCGAGAATTAATGCGTTTGAGCCTAAATGTTGTGCTGTGACAAGGAAGGCGTGAATACAGAAGATAGCCCTATTTGGTAAAATACCAACTCCATATTATGGCAGGAACAGCTCAAATAAGCAAAGAGAAATGACAGTCCATCATTAATTTGACATGAAGGTCAGTCAATCCGGAAAATTTCAAGAACTTTTCTTCTAGTGCCGTCGCAAAAACTATCAAGCGCTATGATGATACTGGCTCTCATGAGGACCGCCACAGGAAAGGAAGACCTGGGGAACCCTCTGCTGCAGAGGACAAGTTCATTAGAGTTACAGAAATTGCTGCCCAAATAAATGCTTCACAGAGTTCAAGTAACAGACACATCTCAACATCAATTGTTCAGAGGAGACTGCATAAATGAGGCCTTCATGGTCAAATTGCTGCAAAGAAAACACTACTAAAGGACACCAATAATAAGAAGAGACTTGCTTGGGCCAAGAAGCATGAGCAATGGACATTAGACCGGTGGAAATCTTTCCTTTGGTCTGATGAGGCCAAATTTTAGATTGTTGGTTCCAACTGCCGTGTCATTGTGAGACGCAGAGAACGTGAACGGATGATCACCCCATTTGTGGATCCCACAGTGAAGCATGGAGGAGGAAGTGTGATGGTGTGGGGGTGCAGTGACACTGTCTGTGATTTATTTAAAACAGCATGGCTACGACAGCATGCTGCAGTGATACGCCATCCCATATTTTTTTAGGCTTAGTGGGACAATCATTTTATTTTCAACAGGACAATGACCCAAAACAACTCCAGGCTGTGTAAGGGCTATTTGACCAAAATGGAGAGTGTTGGAGTGTTGCGTCAGATGACCTGACCTCCACAGTCACCCGACCTCAAACCAATTGAGATGGTTTGGGATGAATTGGACCACAGAGTGAAGGAAAAGCAGTCTACAAGCGCTCAACAGATGTGGGAACTCCTTCAAGACTGTTGGAAAAGCATTCCAGGTGAAGCTGGTTGAGAGAATGGCAAGAGTGTGCAAAGCTGTCATCAAGGCAAAGGGTGGCAACTTTGAAGAATATTTGTTTAAGACTTTTTTGGTTGCTACATGATTCCATATGAGCTATTTCATAGTTTTGATGTCTTCACTAGCATTCTACAATGTAGAATATAGCCAAATTTAAGAAAAACCCTTGAATGACTAGATGTGTCTAAACTTTTGACTGGTACTGTATATACTATACATATATATATATACACACACAGTATATTTACAAACAAATATATATTGGGGATTGGAAATGGTGCAGACAATTACATTGAGCAACAATCTATCTACAATATTAAAGTTAATCTACCCCCTAATAAGAATAAAAACATTTTTCCCCCCACTATCACTGACTTTGCCGATAGCTGCATTATTGAATAAACATTTACTCACTAAATTAAATCAAATGTTATTTGTCACCAGCATTGTAAATAGCTGTGACAGTGAAATGATTACTTACAGGCCCATCCCAACAATGCAGAGCAATTTTTTTTTTTTAAATATTATAAAAGTTCTAACATGCAATAATACAAGTTATAATAAATACACAATGAGATATGATAACTTGGCTCCATACACAGGGTACCAGTACCGAGACGATGTGCAGGGGTACGAGGTAGTTGAGATAGATATGTACGTCTCACTTGGACTAAAGTGACTAGGTAACATGATAGATACTTTACAGTAGCAGTGGTGTATGTGATGAGTAAAAATAAGGGTCAATAGAGATAGTTGGGGTAGCTCTTTGGTTAACTATTTAACCAACTATGTAGCAGTCTTATGCCTTAGGGGTAGAAGCTGTTCAGGGTCCTGTTGGTTCCAGACGTGGTACAGCAGTACCGTTTGCTGTGCGGTAGTGGAGAGAACAGTCTATGACTTGGGTCGCTGGAGTCTTTGACAATTTTTAGGGGATTTTCTTTGACACCGCCTGGTATATAGGTACTGCATGGCAGGGATCTCAGCCCCAAAGATATACTGGGCAGTATATGCAGTACCCTTTGTAGTGACTTGTGGTCAGATGCCAAGCATTTGCCATACCAAGCAGTGATGCAGCAAGTCAAGATGCTCTCATTGGTGCAGCTGTATAACTTTTTGTGGATCTGAGAATCTTTAGAGGTGTTAGAGGTGTAGAGGCATTGTTGTGCCCTCATCACGACTGTGTTGGCTTGTGTTGACCATGATCCTTAGTGATGTGGATATTGAGGAATTTGAAGCTCTCGACCCGCTCCACTACAGCCCCGTCGATGTGAAAGGGGGTATGCTTGGCCCTCCATTTCCTGTAGTCCCCGATCAGCTCCTTTGTCTTGCTAACATTGAGGCAGAGGTTGTTGTCCTGGCAACACACAGCCAGATCTCTGACCTCCTCCCTATAGGCTGTCTCATCGTCGTCGGTGATCAGGCCTACCACCATCGTGTCGTCAGCAAACTTAATGATGGTGTTGGATGATACTAATAACACACCCCTGAGGGGCTACGGTGTTGTGCATCAGTTTGGCGGATGTGTTGTTTCCTACCCTCACCACCTGGGGGTGGCCTGTCAGGAAGTCCAGTATCCAGTTGTAGAGTGAGGTGTTAAAATGTCTTTCAGTCCCAGGGTCCTTATCTTAGTGTTGAGCTTGGAGGGCACTATGGTGTTGAACGCTGAGTTAAACTCAATGAACAGCATTCTCACATAAGTGTTCTTCTTGTCCAAGTGACAGAGGACAGTGTGGAATGCAGTACAGATCTCGTCATCTGTGGATCTGTTGGGACGGTATGTGAATTGAAGTGGGTCCAATGATGTGTCCGCAATGATGGTGTTGGTAATGGTGTTGAGTCATGACCAGCCTTTTAAAGCATGGCTACAGATGTGATGTGATGGCTACAGACGTGAGTGCTACAGACGTGAGTGCTACAGATGTGAGTGCTACGGGGCGAGATTACCTTGGTGTTCTTAGGCACAGGGACTATGGTGGTCTGCTTGAAACATGTAGGTATTACATACTGGGTCAGGGAGAGGTTGAAAATGACACTTGTCAGCACATGCTATATGGTTGTCTTAAGATCAAGCCGCTCTGGGATAAGACCTTCTGCTAAATGAACCCAAAATAAAATAAAATGCAGCAATTTGAACAAACGTTGCTGTGCTGGAACAGTGTGACTTAAAAATAAATGGTGTTTTTTTACATGCGAAGGAAGGTTGGTGTAACCAGTGCCTGTTGAGGAATAGTCCTGCAGCCCTATGATGAAGCAATGAGAGATGTCGAAACAGAGAGAGATGTAGAAAAAAAAGAGAGAGCTTGAGAAAGAGAGTGGGAGAGAGAGAGCGCTAAAGATGGAGAGAACCTGGGCTAATGGGTTTAGTGGGTTAATTGGCTCGTCAGAGCGTTGGTGTCAGGAGGCAGGGGGCAGGGTGATTCATCACACCAGGAAGTAAATTACCTGGTGTGCATGGTTACCAACACATGGCCTCATTGTACAGTAATTGATCAGTCACCACCCCTGCCGCTCACAAAGTTTACTTCCTCGCGAGGGGACGAAGCTTTTGGACCCCAGGAAGAGTTACTGCTGCTTTTGCAACAGCTAATGGGGATCCTAATAAAATACCACCTCTGAACACAACCAAGGCTGTGTCATCTAGTTCTGTTTTTAAGCAAGGAGGAAGGAATACAATCACTGGATACTCTGAGATTGTGCCATTCAAGTGACCTCCAAGCTATTTTCAGGGGCCACTCCTACCTACTTACTTCCCTATGAACACCACTCTGTGAAAGACTGACAAGGCTGTGGGAGTCTACTCTGCCTTAACCTCATCCAACCTCATCAGACCTCTTTCCATCCCATTCTGATTAAACCACAACCATTAGCAAGTTGTTGTCACAGTCATTTATTCTCTTCATCCCTGCTCTGTTCCCATCACTCACCATTCCACTGTCACCTCACTTGACCCAAGACACGGGAACAGAAAGAAAAAGTTCTAATAATGAATTTGGATTTCCTCCAGATTGTGTTGGGGATGTCATGTGACTGCATTAGACACATCTGAAGTGTTTTTCCTATTGCTGGAAGATAAATATCAAAATATTGTGCGACCTCCGCCCGTGACCCCCACCACTCTGAGACTTAAGAATGTCTTCATTTACACGGCCAAGGCAGAGCAATTTCTCACATGAATAAAGTTCAAATTTCTCCAGAGGGAGATGGGGAGATGGGGAGAGAAAGAAAGAGGGAGAGAGATGTACACACTAAAAACAAATGGTTTATATAGTACCACATAAGGGTTATTTGGCTTGTAACCATAGTGGAACCTTTTTGGTGCTATATGGAACCTTTTTTTGAAGGTTCTAAACGGTTCTAAATGGAATCTGTATGGTGCCATAAATAACCCTTTACTAAGGTTCCTAAGGTTATATAAAGAAACATAAACAGCTATATATGCAGTAGCATCAAAAAAGAGTCCTGCTATCATTACAACCCTTTTTGGGGCTATTTTATAGAACCTTTATGGAGAATGGATTTTCAAAGAACCTTTCTGAATCTCAAAGGTTCTTTGTAGAACAATACAGGTGTTTATTTATTCTGGTATAATAGACGTATTATATTGTTAAAATTCCATAGGTTTTATTATTGTGTTTATTAAGAAGTTGAATCAGGTGCTCTGAAACAGCTGGGGGTCCCTGAGGAGAGAACTGACAACTACTGACTTGGTCAACAGTTCTCAATTGACACAAGGCCATATGTGAGACTTTCACAAGACACTGTTTATAATTTTTGTTTTGTTTTTATTACCAAATCACCTGTGCATGTGTTTGTCTTTTATCAGGTGTAGTTGATCTATTTCTTAATCTGATTTTACTGCTTGAATGAGTTCCTTGATATGGAACAGATAGTCAAGTATAACATCTAAATCCATAGCATAACAAATTACATGAACTAGAATGACACTCTCACTCACAGTTACACAAAAAGAGCAGTTCGCAAACCACGCCCCAAAATATGCTAATGAGCCACTACAATGTATTTATCACTAAAAGAAGAACAAACCCTTTTTTTAACGACAAACCATTGAATGGTTGAAAGGGGTTCTTTGGCTCAGTATTGTTCCACAGAGATCCAGCACCCTTCCCAAAGAACCCTTTTTGTGTGAAGTTCCACACTTCCACCCGAGTCTCTGTGCGGATATGTAGAGGCTCGGGAGAGGTAGCTAGCAGATGACACTGTGACTATGCAACTAACTCCAACCAATGAGCAGGTGCACTGTGACAACTCAAAGTTTCATTCATTACAGAATAAAGCAAAAGTCAGATACTTGGACACTATACCTTTGGCCAGCCCTGTGGCAAACCCCAACAGTCATCTTTGACCTGGGCTGAACCGCAAAATGAATACAGGATGGGCTATACTGCCTCCAGAATTGTACCCAGACAATTATTATTCAGACAGATATGAAATATGAATTGTACCTCCTTGCTAACTCTCAGCAGAGCTCGACTGCAGTTTATTTCCCAGCGTAACTGTCGAATAATATGATTTAATAAATATGATTATGCATGATTATTTATGTGCCACACTTTGTGTCCCCGAGGCAATTTGCGTCGCTGTGAGATATTCATCTCATCAGAGCGTCATAACCGAAGATAGTGGAACTATAATAATGTGGTGTAAGCATAAATGTGTTATATAAAATACTGATTTCTCTCCCATTAGAATGCTGTGTGTGTTTGAAGATTCCATCTTAAGTGGAAAGATCAAATACTTCAAAAGTACAAATTATTATTAAACACATTTCTCTTGGTATGCCGTTAAAATGTCTTTCAGTTAACTTTTAGCTTGTAATAAAATGAGTCAAACTCTGTCTAGGTACGGGTTAAATCTCTTCGTATGTTAGCTGACCTTGAAAGATCTTGCTCTCTAAAAGCCAACATTTTCAATTGATTTCTCACATGTTTTGTTCAATTATTGATGAGTCCTTTTAGCGTGTTGTGCAGCATATCTAAATATTTAATAAAGAGAGAATGTCAGTCACCATGTCAGGACAGAGCAGGAAGGAAAATGAAAACACTTTAAAATAATCTTCTCAGTTGAACTGCTATATTTGATGTCAACGGTGGGATCCATTAAAGTAGCTTTTTGTTTCTCTTCAGTCTAAAGACGGGGACAATGGTATAGAAAGTTATCAGGAAATTAACTTGAAACTCCTGAACTGGAACTACAAAGAAAAGGTACTGTAGGACACTTGAAAAATGCATAAAAGTGGGTTGTCCCACCTAGCTATCTTAAGATGAACACACTAACTGTAAATCATTCTGGATAAGAGCGTCTGCTAAATGACTGAAGTGGAAATGTCTCCTCAACTGGAATAACGTCAAAAAGTAGGACATTATAAAGTGTGACAGGCACTCTATCTTCTTTTCCGTTATCAGTTTGTAACTCACCAGGCAGTGAAGACAGACAATAAACAGCCATTTGTATGGATACAAGTGTGAGAAATAAATCCCAGACAGTTCTCAGAAAGGGAAATTAGGGAAAGAAGGCGTACCAGGTAAATTCCCAATACTGTCATGACTTCCACCGAAGTTGGTGCCTCTCCTTGTTCGGGAGGCATTCGGCAGTCGTCGTCACCGGCCTGCCCTGCTGGAAGCTGGCTCCGCGGTTTGTGGGGCCATTTAAAGTCCTGAGGAGGCTGAACGAGGTATGATAAAGGTTACAGCTACCCCCTGATTATCGTATTAATCCCTCGTTCCATGTGTCTCTATTCAGGCCGGTGGTGGCTGATCCGCTCCAGCAGTCTGAGGTGCGGGAGGTTCCATCTGCACATTGAGGGGGCCCCGGCGTATACTGTGCGAGCCATCATGGACTCAAATGTCGGGCAAGGGGCTTTCAGTACCTCGTGGAGTGGGAGGTGTACGGTCCGGAAGAGAGATGCTGGGTGCCGGTGGAGGACATCCTGGACCCTTCCTTACTGCAGGAATTTCACCGTCTCCACCCAGATCGCCCTGCCCTTCGGGTCGTGCCCGAGGCCGGTGTCGGCGTGCAGGTGGAGCCGTGCGTCAGGTGGGGTACTGTCACAACTTCCGCCGAAGTTGGTGCTTCTCCTTGTTCCGGCGGCGTTCGGCGTCACCTGCTTTCTAGCTGCCACTGATCTATGTTTCTTTTTCCATTTGTTTTGTCTTGATTGTACACAACTGGTTCCCATTACGTCAATATTATTTCCCCTATTTAACCCTCTAGATCCCATGATGTTTTGTGCATGATTGTTTCTTGTTTTTTGTTATCAGTCTTCTGTGTTATGGTGTGTTTTCCCTGCGTGGAATTTATGGTTGTTTATTTTTCGAGTAAAGTACGTTATTTTACTCATTTCTGTGTCCTGCCCCTGACTCCGTCCTCACCTCTGCACACTGACACCTGACAAATACTCTGTTTCTGTCAGACAAGTATTGCCAACTAGGCCAGTCAGAGAGTAGACACAACATAAAACTTGGAACAGCCAGTTGGCACCAAACTTACCTTGTTGACTGTGTATCTTCAGGTTTTATATTGGTGTCTAGTTATTTCTTGGCAGAACATCCACCCCGTTGTTCTGAGTATTCAGGTGTTGTATAGATTATTTCCCAAAATGCTGCAAACTGAAGCTTCAAGTCTGTCAACAAGTAAAATGATAGCTAATTCATTGACAGGAAGGAACATTTCTGACCTATCTGATCACAACCATTCAGCTTGCTGCTATTCCAGGTGACAACAATCATTGCAATTTTAGTTTACCTTTAAGGAAAAGTCTACTTTTTTTCCCCCAGGGAAAACTCAGAACACAGAGATGTTATCACTATAGTTATAGCAGCACTATAAAACAGATTTCTATCCATCTGATGTATGCACACAGAGGCTCATCACCTTTGTCAGAAGGTCGTGTTGTTTTGATCTCTCAGTGACACGCTGTGCTTCCTGTAATTTTCAACCTGGACTAGTTGGAGTGGAGAAGGCGACAGCGTGAGCTAATCAGGAATTATGCAATCAGGGCCATTCCCATGGAAACCCGTCAAAAAGCCATTAGCAGGGACAGCAATTGTAAATGAAAGCTGTGTGGATGACCAGAATGAGAATTCAGACCTCTTTAAATGCATAGAGGAATGACTTGAGAGTTAGTGATAGAGTCAACAATGACACATCATAATTGGTCAAAAACAGTTGTACCACCTCTACCTATAAACTAGTTCCCAGTCTTGCTGCACTTTTGCTGTTTCAGAAACTGACAAGTGTTTTGAATAACTTTCTTCTGACAGCTGCAAGTGCACCAAGAGGATGGGTGTGTTTGCCTATAAAATCTAAAATAGTTCAATGACTGTTCCTGGAGAGCCCTTGACTTGAGTACTTCAACAATCTACCAGATCTGATTATAAACTCTATCAGGCTGTCTGATCTCCGGCTGTGATTGGAGAGGTAATTACTTAGCAGGACACCGGCGATCCAATCAGGAAGAGGATGGCCTCCTGTCTGCCAGACAGGAAGAGAAGAGGGACGAGAACACAGACATCCTATTAAATTACTTAGTATTACATTTAATTAGTTCTTATTAATTTAATTAATCTGTATTCTAATTCCTAATTCTATGGGCGAGACCATCAAAGACTCTCAGTTAAATGGCTCCCCTCCTCTGAACTCTCCTGGAACATCTGGCATCGGTTTCCACGGTGACGAGGCATTCCGCCGTTGCCGCGGGCTCCTCGCTGGCTCTTTGGCCGGATTAGACTCAGTTTGGATGACAGCTGTGTTTCTGATTCTAATGAAGGATAAGTGCTCTTCACGGACGGACGATGTGGGTGTATGTTGATCTTTCAGGTTTTTGTTATCTTCTCCTTTTGAAGCTGAAGACCCAGAGACACACACACACACACACACACACACACACACACACACACACACACACACACACACACACACACACACACACACACACACACACACACACACACACACACACACACACACACACACACACACACACACACACACACACACACACACACACACACACACACACACACAGATGCAGATGCAGACACGCAGACACACACACACACACACAACTTTCCATCCTTCATTCCCCAGTACATAATAGTGGTGCCTCTAAGTGTTTCCCTGTAATGTGAAAGGACGATCTGTGTTGTGATTCAAACAGGGTGACTGATGTGAATGATCTGTGTTGTGATTCAGACACGCTGACTAATGTGAATGATCTGTTTGGGATTCAGACATGGTGACTGATGTGAATGATCTGTGTTGTGATTCAGACGCAATGACTGATGTGAATGATCTGTGTTGTGATTCAGACACGCTGACTAATGTGAATGATCTGTTTGGGATTCAGACGTGGTGACTGATGTGAATGATCTGTTTGGGATTCAGACGTGGTGACTGATGTGAATGATCTGTTTGGGATTCAGACGTGGTGACTGATGTGAATGATCTGTGTTGTGATTCAGACGCAATGACTGATGTGAATGATCTGTTTGGGATTCAGACGTGGTGACTGATGTGAATGCACAATGATACCAAAGCACACAAGCATAGAAACAGTCCGTCTGAAGCTCCCCAGTCAAGACCTCCCTCATTATGTTGTATCTATTATGTAAACTGAGCGTGTTTCCTGGAAATACGTAGCCATTTCCCGCTGTCAATGACATAAAGCACCCTCTTTGGCCTCATTGTCATGTTTTGTCTTAGATTGTCTTGTCATTTTGCTTTTCCCTCTGTTCATTTTCCCCCTGCTGGTCTTTTTAGGTTCGTTCCCCTTTTTCTCTCTCCCTTCCTCTCTCTCTTCTCTCTATCGTTCCGTTCCTGCTCCCAGCTATTCCTATTCCCCTAATCAATCATTTAGTCTTCCCACACCTGTTCCCGATCCTTTTCCCTGATTAGAGTCCCTATTTCTCTCCTTGTTTTCCGTTCCTGCCCTGTCGGATCCTTGTCTATTGTTCACCGTGCTGTGTCTATGTATCGCCCTGTCGTGTCGTGTTTCCCTCAGATGCTGCGTGGTGAGCAGGTGTCTGAGTCTGCTACGTTCAAGTGCCTTCCCGAGGCAACCTGCAGTTCTTGATCAAGTCTCCAGTCTGTTCTCGTCATTACGAGTAGAATTATGCCTTTTGATTGTAAAGTTACTTTACTGGATTAAAAACTCTGTTTTCGCCAAGTCGCTTTTGGGTCCTCATTCACCTGCATAACAGAAGGATCCGACCAAAGAATGGACCCAGCGACTACAGATGCTCGTAACACTGCCGTCGAGATCCAAGGAGCCATGCTCGGCAGACACGAGCAGGAATTGTCTGCTGCTCGCCATGCCGTGGAGAACCTGGCCGCTCAGGTTTCCGACCTCTCTGGACAGTTCCAGAGTCTTCGTCTCGTGCCACCTGTTACTTCCTGGCCTGCCGAGCCTCCGGAACCTAGGGTTAATAACCCACCTTGCTACTCCGGGCAGCCCACGGAGTGCCGCTCCTTTCTCACCCAGTGTGATATTGTGTTCTCTCTCCAACCCAACACATACTCTAGCGAGAGAGCTCGGGTTGCTTACGTCATTTCACTCCTTACTGGCCGGGCTCGAGAGTGGGGCACAGCTATCTGGGAGGCAAGGGCTGATTGTTCTAACAATTACCAGAACTTTAAAGAGGAGATGATTCGGGTTTTTGACCGTTCAGTTTTTGGTAGGGAGGCTTCTAGGGCCCTGGCTTCCCTATGCCAAGGTGATCGATCCATAACGGATTACTCTATAGAGTTTCGCACTCTTGCTGCCTCTAGTGACTGGAACGAGCCGGCGCTGCTCGCTCGTTTTCTGGAGGGACTCCACGCAGTGGTCAAAGATGAGATTCTCTCTCGGGAGGTTCCTTCCAGTGTGGACTCTTTGATTGCTCTCGCCATCCGCATAGAACGACGGGTAGATCTTCGTCACCAAGCTCGTGGAAGAGAGCTCGCGTCAACGGTGTTTCCCTGCTCCGCATCGCAACCATCTCCCTCCTCTGGCTCAGAGACTGAGCCCATGCAGCTGGGAGGTATTCGCATCTCGACCAAGGAGAGGGAACGGAGGATCACCAACCGCCTGTGCCTCTATTGCGGATTTGATGGACATTTTGTCAATTCATGTCCAGTAAAGGCCAGAGCTCATCAGTAAGCGGAGGGCTACTGGTGAGCGCTACTACTCAGGTCTCTTCATCTAGATCCTGTACTACTATGTCGGTCCATCTATGCTGGACCGGTTCGGGTGCTACATGCAGTGCCTTGATTGACTCTGGGGCTGAGGGTTGTTTCATGGACGAAGCATGGGCTCGGAAACATGACATTCCTTTCAGACAGTTAGACAAGCCTACGCCCATGTTTGCCTTAGATGGTAGTCATCTTCCCAGTATCAGATTTGAGACACTACCTTTAACTCTCACAGTATCTGGTAACCACAGTGAGACTATTTCTTTTTTGATTTTTCGTTCACCTTTTACACCTGTTGTTTTGGGTCATCCCTGGCTAGTATGTCATAATCCTTCTATTAATTGGTCTAGTAATTCTATCCTATCGTGGAACGTTTCTTGTCATGTGAAGTGTTTAATGTCTGCCATCCCTCCCATTTCTTCTGTCCCCACTTCTCAGGAGGAACCTGGCGATTTGACAGGAGTGCCGGAGGAATATCATGATCTGCGCACGGTCTTCAGTCGGTCCCGAGCCAACTCCCTTCCTCCTCACCGGTCGTATGATTGTAGTATTGATCTCCTTCCGGGGACCACTCCTCCTCGGGGTAGACTATACTCTCTGTCGGCTCCCGAACGTAAGGCTCTCGAGGATTATTTATCTGTGTCTCTTGACGCCGGTACCATAGTGCCTTTTTCCTCTCCGGCCGGGGCGGGGTTCTTTTTTGTTAAGAAGAAGGACGGTACTCTGCGCCCCTGCGTGGATTATCGAGGGCTGAATGACATAACGGTTAAGAATCGTTATCCGCTTCCCCTTATGTCATCAGCCTTCGAGATTCTGCAGGGAGCCAGGTGCTTTACTAAGTTGGACCTTCGTAACGCTTACCATCTCGTGCGCATCAGAGAGGGGGACGAGTGGAAAACGGCGTTTAACACTCCGTTAGGGCATTTTGAGTACCGGGTTCTGCCGTTTGGTCTCGCCAATGCGCCAGCTGTTTTTCAGGCATTAGTTAATGATGTTCTGAGAGACATGCTGAACATCTTTGTTTTTGTCTATCTTGACGATATCCTGATTTTTTCACCGTCACTCGAGATTCATGTTCAGCACGTTCGACGTGTTCTACAGCGCCTTTTAGAGAATTGTCTCTACGTGAAGGCTGAGAAGTGCTCTTTTCATGTCTCCTCCGTTACTTTTCTCGGTTCCGTTATTTCCGCTGAAGGCATTCAGATGGATTCCGCTAAGGTCCAAGCTGTCAGTGATTGGCCCGTTCCAAGGTCACGTGTCGAGTTGCAGCGCTTTTTAGGTTTCGCTAATTTCTATCGGCGTTTCATTCGTAATTTCGGTCAAGTTGCTGCCCCTCTCACAGCTCTTACTTCTGTCAAGACGTGTTTTAAGTGGTCCGGTTCCGCCCAGGGAGCTTTTGATCTTCTCAAAGAACGTTTTACGTCCGCTCCTATCCTCGTTACTCCTGACGTCACTAGACAATTCATTGTCGAGGTTGACGCTTCAGAGGTAGGCGTGGGAGCCATTCTATCCCAGCGCTTCCAGTCTGACGATAAGGTTCATCCTTGCGCTTATTTTTCTCATCGCCTGTCGCCATCTGAGCGCAACTATGATGTGGGTAACCGCGAACTGCTCGCCATCCGCTTAGCCCTAGGCAAATGGCGACAGTGGTTGGAGGGGGCGACCGTTCCTTTTGTCGTTTGGACAGACCATAAGAACCTTGAGTACATCCGTTCTGCCAAATGACTTAATGCCCGTCAAGCTCGTTGGGCGTTGTTTTTCGCTCGTTTCGAGTTTGTGATTTCTTACCGTCCGGGTAGCAAGAACACCAAGCCTGATGCCTTATCCCGTCTGTTTAGTTCTTCTGTGGCTTCGACTGATCCCGAGGGGATTCTTCCTTATGGGCGAGTTGTCGGGTTGACAGTCTGGGGAATTGAAAGACAGGTTAAGCAAGCACTCACGCACACTGCGTTGCCGCGCGCTTGTCCTAGTAACCTCCTTTTCGTTCCTGTTTCCACTCGTCTGGCTGTTCTTCAGTGGGCTCACTCTGCCAAGTTAGCTGGTCATCCCGGTGTTCGAGGCACTCTTGCGTCTATTCGCCAGCGCTTTTGGTGGCCGACTCAGGAGCGTGACACGCGCCGTTTCGTGGCTGCTTGTTCGGACTGCGCGCAGACTAAGTCGGGTAACTCTCCTCCTGCCGGTCGTCTCAGACCGCTCCCCATTCCTTCTCGACCATGGTCTCACATCGCCCTAGACTTCATTACCGGTCTGCCTTTGTCTGCGGGGAAGACTGTGATTCTTACGGTTGTCGATAGGTTCTCTAAGGCGGCACATTTCATTCCCTCGCTAAACTTCCTTCCGCTAAGGAGACGGCACAAATCATCATCGAGAATGTGTTCAGAATTCATGGCCTCCCGTTAGACGCCGTTTCAGACAGAGGCCCGCAATTCACGTCACAGTTTTGGAGGGAGTTCTGTCGTTTGATTGGTGCGTCCGTCAGTCTCTCTTCCGGGTTTCATCCCCAGTCTAACGGCCAAGCAGAGAGGGCCAATCAGACGATTGGTCGCATACTACGCAGCCTTTCTTTCAGAAACCCTGCGTCTTGGGCAGAACAGCTCCCCTGGGCAGAATACGCTCACAACTCGCTTCCTTCGTCTGCTACCGGGTTATCTCCGTTTCAGAGTAGTCTGGGTTACCAGCCTCCTCTGTTCTCATCCCAGCTTGCCGAGTCCAGCGTTCCCTCCGCTCAAGCGTTTGTCCAACGTTGTGAGCGCACCTGGAGGAGGGTGAGGTCTGCACTTTGCCGTTACAGGGCACAGACTGTGAGAGCCGCCAATAAACGTAGGATTAAGAGTCCAAGGTATTGTTGCGGCCAGAGAGTGTGGCTTTCCACTCGCAACCTTCCTCTTACGACAGCTTCTCGTAAGTTGACTCCGCGGTTCATTGGTCCGTTCCGTGTCTCCCAGGTCGTCAATCCTGTCGCTGTGCGACTGCTTCTTCCGCGACATCTTCGTCGCGTCCATCCTGTCTTCCATGTCTCCTGTGTCAAGCCCTTTCTTCGCACCCCCGTTCGTCTTCCCTCCCCCCTCCCGTCCTTGTCGAGAGCGCACCTATTTACAAGGTACGTAGGATCATGGACATGCGTTCTCGGGGACGGGGTCACCAATACTTAGTGGATTGGGAGGGTTACGGTCCTGAGGAGAGGAGTTGGGTTCCGTCTCGGGACGTGCTGGACCGTTCACTTATTGATGATTTCCTCCGTTGCCGCCAGGATTCCTCCTCGAGTGCGCCAGGAGGCGCTCGGTGAGTGGGGGGTACTGTCATGTTTTGTCTTAGATTGTCTTGTCATTTTGCTTTTCCCTCTGTTCATTTTCCCCCTGCTGGTCTTTTTAGGTTCGTTCCCCTTTTTCTCTCTCCCTTCCTCTCTCTCTTCTCTCTATCGTTCCGTTCCTGCTCCCAGCTGTTCCTATTCCCCTAATCAATCATTTAGTCTTCCCACACCTGTTCCCGATCCTTTTCCCTGATTAGAGTCCCTATTTCTCTCCTTGTTTTCCGTTCCTGCCCTGTCGGATCCTTGTCTATTGTTCACCGTGCTGTGTCTATGTATCGCCCTGTCGTGTCGTGTTTCCCTCAGATGCTGCGTGGTGAGCAGGTGTCTGAGTCTGCTACGTTCAAGTGCCTTCCCGAGGCAACCTGCAGTTCTTGATCAAGTCTCCAGTCTGTTCTCGTCATTACGAGTAGAATTATGCCTTTTGATTGTAAAGTTACTTTACTGGATTAAAAACTCTGTTTTCGCCAAGTCGCTTTTGGGTCCTCATTCACCTGCATAACACTCATGGGTAGAATGTTATTAATAGTTTTCTAAACTTAATCATTAATAAAGATGTTGTTTTTTTTACCTAAGAAAATCCGGTGTTTCTATGTCAAACAGTATTTTTATGTTTCAGTCATCTGTCATGTATATCAAGTGTAATATTGGGATGCAATCTCAAAATGTAATACATTTCAACTCTATATCTGACATGGTACTGGTGTGTTTAAAAAAAAGTCCATAACCATGTGTGTGATGTGTATACTTTTGTTTGAAAGTAGATTTGTTTAGGACTACCAATAATCACTCTGTGTGACCCTGATTTAGCCCACTGCAATAAAAGGTTATTAAACTAATGTGTCCCTGCATAAGTGTTGCCTTGTTTTTTCAATGCTTAAAGACATGGGCTAATGTCAGTAAAAGTACTGTCGCCTCTGATGTAAAATAATGTCAGAGGACGATTTCCAATAAGGCAATTGAGCAGCAGGACAAGATGGAAATGGAAAGTGTCCCGGTCTGCCAGAGCCTAGGTGCTGCTGGCTTCTCTCTCAGATAAACTGGCAGGTAGGATTAAGGACTCTCAAGTTTATGACTTACTGCATCGTCACCATTGCTCAACACTAGGATCACCGCTGGCATTTCAAATACAAAAGCCGTCCAAAGATGATGAGTAATCTTATCAATAGAGTATGGCTGCTCGGGGGCACTGCGCACTACACAGCACGCACGTAATTCAGGCTACGACTGGAATACAGAGTGTTTCACTACCAAGCGACACACTTTGCATGAATACTGAATAAAATGCAACTTTACTTGTCCTTGTGGGACAGTTATGGATGGGCTGCAGCAGATGCAAATCCTTCGCATACTTACTCTGAGGAGGAGAAAGGGGGAGTGGCTTATATCAGGGTCAACATCATCATGGTTACTGGGCATGTGCACTAGGTCATCTTAACATCGGTCATAGCGTGTTTTCCTAACGGGGCACGAACAACTAATGACATGTGCTTCACCACATCGATGAACACAGTGGTGTAATGCTCCAGAAATTCACTTCAACATGCCCTGTATTTTCCCAATGCGTTATCTTTAGCTTCTTCTGTTTCTAATGTCTGACTGAGCTAATTACCTGGCACATCAGATCCTATTTATCTATGGATTAAAGTGTGATGAGACTGGGCACCGAACAGTGATGCAATGACAGGCAACACGCTAAAGTAAGGTTTTTCTACCTGAGGAACGTGAACTGCAGCCTCAGTATGGTCTTCCGAAGACCGGTATAGTACTTGGGCAATTCAGAGAGTGTGTGTGTGTGTGTGTGTGTGTGTGTGTGTGTGTGTGTGTGTGTGTGTGTGTGTGTGTGTGTGTGTGTGTGTGTGTGTGTGTGTGTGTGTGTGTGTGTGTGTGTGTGTGTGTGTGTGTGTGTGTGTGTGTGTGTGTGTGTGTGTGTGTGTGTGTGTGTGTGTGCATTTGAGTTGTTTTAGGCACCAGCGGTGAGTCAAGATGTAGCTATCAAACTGTCCTAGTCATATTGATTAGCTAGATCCCCTTTGAGGGTCTTCAGCATTAGTGATACTTCAGGTTACAAGCACTACCATGTCATTTTCTAAGGCAGATTAAAATCTATTGGACAAGAGTAATTGCAGAAGTGAAGCCAATAAAGGTAAGCATATGCCCATGTTTATACATGAATATCCAATCACATCCAACTGCCAGATCAGCAGTTGAGAGAATGTTTTGCATAATAATCTCCCAATTGGGGCACACTGTAGCCTTGGATATTAATCTCTTCATGGCAGAAGGAGGAGAAACAAGAACGATGGGCGAGGAGAGAGGAGAGGGAGGGAGCAAGTGAGCTTGTGAAAGTGAAAGTTGGAAAGTGATAGGGTATGGAGAGAGAGAGAGAGAGAGAGAGAGAGAGAGAGAGAGAGAGAGAGAGAGAGAGAGAGAGATGGAGTAGTGGGCCTTCAAAACAAATGTTGTTTGGCTGGCTCTCCTCCATGGTTCATGTCACTATTACACTTCATTATCAAATCAAATTGTATTGGTCACATACCCATATTTATCAGATGTTATTGGTCACATACCCATATTTATCAGATGTTATTGGTCACATACCCATATTTATCAGATGTTATTGGTCATATACACATATTTATCAGATGTTATTGGTCACATACCCATATTTATCAGATGTTATTGGTCACATACACATATTTATCAGATGTTATTGGTCATATACACATATTTATCAGATGTTATTGGTCACATACCCATATTTATCAGATGTTATTGGTCATATACACATATTTATCAGATGTTATTGGTCACATACACATATTTATCAGATGTTATTGGTCATATACACATATTTATCAGATGTTATTGGTCATATACACATATTTATCAGATGTTATTGGTCACATACCCATATTTATCAGATGTTATTGGTCATATACACATATTTATCAGATGTTATTGGTCACATACCCATATTTATCAGATGTTATTGGTCACATACCCATATTTATCAGATGTTATTGGTCACATAGCCATATTTATCAGATGTTATTGGTCACATACACATATTTATCAGATGTTATTGGTCATATACACATATTTAGCAGATGTTATTGGTCACATACACATATTTAGCAGATGTTATTGGTCACATACCCATATTTATCAGATGTTACTGGTCACATAGCCATATTTATCAGATGTTATTGGTCACATACCCATATTTATCAGATGTTACTGGTCACATAGCCATATTTATCAGATGTTATTGGTCACATACCCATATTTATCAGATGTTATTGGTCACATACCCATATTTATCAGATGTTACTGGTCACATAGCCATATTTAGCAGATGTTATTGCGGGTGTAGCAAAATGCTTGTGTTCCTAGTTCCGATTCACAACAATACACACAAATCTAAAAGTAAAATAATGGAATACGTAAATATTAGTTTCAGCAATGTCGGAGTGGCATTGGCTAAAATATAGTAGAATAGAATACAGTATATACATATGAGATGAGTAAATCAGTATGTAAACATTATTAAAGTGGGCAGTGATTCCAAGTCTATGTACATAGGGCAGCCTCTAAGGTGCAGGGTTGCGTAACCAGGTGGAAGCCAGATATTTAACAGTCTTATGGCCTGTTAGAAGCTGTTCCTCAGTCTCTCGGTCCCAGTTTTGACGCACCTGTACTGACCAAGCCTTCTGGATGATAGCGGGGTGAACAGGCAGTGGATCTGGTGGTTCATGTCCTTGATGTACTTTTTGGCCTTTCTGTGACATCGGGTGGCATTTCCACCTTCTCCACTGTGATCCCGTCGATGTGGATAGGGGCGTGCTCCCTCTGCACTTTCCTGAAGTCCACGATCAGATCCTTTGTTTTGTTGATCTTGAGTAAGAGGTTATTTTCCTGGCACCACTCTCCCAGGGCCCTCACCTCCTTTATGTAGGGTGTCTAGTCATTGTTGGTAATCAGGCCTACTACTGTTGTGTAGCCTGTAAACTTGATGATTGAGTTTGAGGCATGCATTGCCACGCAGTCATGGGTGAACAGGCAGTACGGGAGGGGGCTGAGCACACACCCTTGTGGGGCCCCTATGTTGAGGATCATCGAAGTGGAGGTATTGTTTCCTACCTTCACCACCTGGGGGCAGCCCGTCAGGAAGTCCAGAATCCAGTTGCACAGGGCAGGGTTCAGGCCCAGGACCCCAAGGTTAATGATGAGCTTGGAGGGTACTATGGTGTTGAATGCTGAGCTGTAGTCAATGAACAGCATTGTTAAATAGGTATTTCTCTTATCGAGATGGTATAGCGCAGTATGCAGTGCGATGACAGAAGTGAGTGCTATGGGGTGATAGTCATTTAGTTCAGTTACCTTTGCTTACTTCGGTAAAGGAACAATGGTGGACATCTTGAAGCAAGTGGGGACAGCAGACTGGGATAGGGAGAGATTGAATATGTCCGTAAACACTCCGGTCCTAGGTAGCGGGCTGTGTCGGTGGCACTGTGTTATCCTCAAAGCGGGCGAAGAAGGTGTTTAGCTTGTCCGGAAGCAAACACATCTCATCTAATACATGTCCAACAGTGATTGGTTATGGATAAGAGGGTGATGCTGCCACTAAGAACAACATGCCTGCCCAAGTAGATGAAGCCTACAACAAAAGGTTTGACACCTCCTACACATGAAGTGGAGCTACATAATCAGCTGTGAAGCAATCTCACATACATATGACAACTACACGTCAACTAGACCTATGCTTGTCATTCTGAAAAGTTGATGGGTATATGACTGACACCTTTACTGAGGCTGCACTGGTCTTTGGGTATTATATAAAGAAATGTTAATAATTGGTTTCCCTACTTCCTTGCAGGTTGTCTATTGTACAGTATGATTCATTCACTACCTTCCCTTGGAAAGAAGAAGAGACAATACTGTAGAAGCACACACACACACACCTCCTCATGTCCTCAAGGTGTCCATCAACGTGCTGCTCATCATGCCCTCAAGATGTCCGTCAATGTGCTGTTCATCATGTCCTCAAGATGTCCATCAACATGCTGCTCATTACATCCTCAAGATGTTCGTCAATGTTCTTCTTATCACCTTCTCAAGATGTTCGTCAATGTTCTTCTTATCACCTTCTCAAGATGTTCGGCAATGTTCTTCTTATCACCTTCTCAAGATGTTCGGCAATGTTCTTCTTATCACCTTCTCAAGATGTTCGGCAATGTTCTTCTTATCACCTTCTCAAGATGTTCGGCAATGTTCTTCTTATCACCTTCTCAAGATGTTCGGCAATGTTCTTCTTATCACCTTCTCAAGATGTTCGGCAATGTTCTTCTTATCACCTTCTCAAGATGTTCGGCAATGTTCTTCTTATCACCTTCTCAAGATGTTCGGCAATGTTCTTCTTATCACCTTCTCAAGATGTTCGGCAATGTGCTGCTCATCATGTCCTCAGATGTCCATCAACATGCTGCCAATCACATTTACGTTGAGACAATAAAAAAACGAATCCAAATCAATAGACTATTCTCTTTAGCTGAGTGCCGGTATATCATCCATTCCTGCTGGGGTTGATCATCCATTCCTGCTGGGTGTGATCATCCATTCCTGCTCGGGGTGATCATCCATTCCTGCTGGGGTTGATCATCCTTTTCTGCTGGGGGTGATCATCCATTCCTGCTGGGGGTGATCATCCATTCCTGCTGGGGTAGATCATCCATTCTGATCATCCAGGCCTGCTGGGTGTGATCATCCATTCCTGCTGTGTGTGATCATCCATTCTGATCATCCAGGCCTGCTGGGTGTGATCATCCATTCTGATCATCCAGACCTGCTGGGGGTGATCAACCAGGCCTGCTGGGTGTGATCATCCATTCTGATCATCCAGGCCTGCTGGGGGCGATCATCCATTCCTGCTGGGTTTCATCATCCTTTCCTGCTGGGTGTGATCATCCATTCCTGCTGGGGGTGATCATCCATTCCTGCTGGGGCTGATCATCCATTCCTGCTGGTGGTGATCATCCATTCCTGCTGGGGGTGATCATCCATTCCTGCTGGGGTTGATCATCCATTCCTGCTGGGGGTGATCATCCATTCCTGCTGGGGGTGATCATCCATTCCTGCTCAGGGTGATCATCCAGGCCTGCTGGGAGTGATCATCCAGGCCTGCTGGGAGTGATCATCCATTCCTGCTGGGGGTGATTATCCATTCCTGCTGGGGTAGATCATCCATTCTGATCATCCAGGCCTGCTGGGTGTGATCATCCATTCTGATCATCCAGGCCTGCTGGGTGTGATCATCCATTCTGATCATCCAGACCTGCTGGGGGTGATCATCCAGGCCTGCTGGGTGTGATCATCCATTCTGATCATCCAGTCCTGCTGGGGGCGATCATCCAGGCCTGCTGGGTGTGATCATCCATTCTGATCATCCAGACCTGCTGGGGGTGATCATCCAGGCCTGCTGGGTGTGATAATCCATTCTGATCATCCAGGCCTGCTGGGGGCGATCATCCAGGCCTGCTGGGTGTGATCATCCATTCTGATCATCCAGGCCTGCTGGGGGCAATCATCCAGGCCTCCTGGGTGTGATCATCCAGGCCTGCTGGGGGCGATCATCCAGGCCTGCTGGGTGTGATCATCCATTCTGATCATCCAGGCCTGCTGGGGGCAATCATCCAGGCCTGCTGGGTGTGATCATCCAGGCCTGCTGGGGGCAATCATCCAGGCCTGCTGGGGGCGATCATCCAGGCCTGCTGGGTGTGATCATCCATTCTGATCATCCAGGCCTGCTGGGGGCAATCATCCAGGCCTCCTGGGGGCGATCATCCAGGCCTGCTGGGGGCGATCATCCAGGCCTGCTGTGGGTGATCATCCATTCCCTTTGAACCTTGACTGACTGGCCTGGATGAATTGAGAAATCACTGTGTACTGACGTAGCACCGCACTGACGCTTGGCACCAGGTAGTTACCAGTTGGGTCGAATTCTGTCTGTATCTAAGAGTTATATAATAAAATCAAACAGGTATCATATGGATCGATACATCACATGTATAGATGCTTTTGCATTACTGGTCCTGAAGCACAAATTCAATAGAAAAAATAAATATAAAATCAGATTGCAAGGCAGAGAATCGTGACTGACTGACGCATTGATGAATTAATCAAACATGAACCATGACATTGTTTGAAATGTTACAGTGTTTACCATATGGTATGCTACCTTGACTTGCTTGTGATCCGGGAGAGTTCATACCCAAAAGACCTCAGTCAAACGCACATTTAGCCAGTTACTATGGCAACTGACAGCGCTGCAGTTCTTTCCTCATCATGTTTATTCAATAATTCAATGGACAAGGATCAATGACCTCGCCTCGACGTTGTGAATTTGGTTTGGCATCGGTCAGTGAGTTAGCCAGCCTTTGTAGCTACCCTCTCATCATATCTGAGCCAAACAACCAAGGGATACATTCATTTTTTTATGTACTAACAACTAGCTACAGTATGCTGTCAACTGTCATTGAAAGTTAGTAGAACCTGTAAATGAGGTGTGTCATTTTTGGCCTAATGCGACTAATCTGTTTGGTCATTTTAAGATTTAAAAAAGGCAGGGACTTTATGACTGCATCAAAACAAGCAACATAGTTTTCAATACGAGTAGTCATTGGTGTAGTACTATTCCGATAAGGAAATGCCATGATGTCACAACGACATCAACAACTCCCCTAGCAACGCTTACATAGATGTTGTTATGACAGTGTAGCATGTCATACAGAGATGTTGTCATACATAGATGTTGTTATGACGTTGTTATGTTGACGTTGTTATGACAGTGTAGCATAGACCTCCTCACCCTAATTTCCACCCAGGGATTCATAGGGCTGTTGATGTATGGCAACAACCCATAATCGCCGCTCTCTCTCTCGTCCAACGGTTCAGCCTAGTCTGAATAACAATGATGACGGAGACTTTCTCTTATCCCCTCCTCTCTGCTCCCTATAGACTAACAGGAAGATGGGTTTTCACTTCCGTTTTTTAAAAGATCTGCTTCATATTATCTCTTCTTTTGGGATGGAAACTATGTTTAATATGTTTTTTTGAAATGGCCAATTATGGTTTGTTTCAGCTGTCAGCTGGTGCAAGTGTGTGTGTGTGTGTGTGTGTGTGTGTGTGTGTGTGTGTGTGTGTGTGTGTGTGTGTGTGTGTGTGTGTGTGTGTGTGTGTGTGTGTGTGTGTGTGTGTGTGTGTGTGTGTGTGTGTGTGTGTGTGTGTGTGTGTCTCTGTAGGAGTTTGGCACTGTTGCAGTGAGTGTTTCTCCCTGGAGAGGCCTCCTGTTTTAATTACTACGTTTTCCCTCCCTACCTCCTTTCTATCCCTACTCCCGTAATCCCCCCCCCCTCCTTTCCTCCCTACGTCAATCCCTCCAGTTCACTGCCTATAGAGATTCCTCTTCATGGTTCAAGGTGGCGTACGGCAGATAAAACCACGCGGACGACAGGTTACCTTGCTCCACGAGTTGTTAATTCACAATAATGATGTCCCTTATCATTAAACATAGACTTTCCTACATGTCTTTATATCTTCAAATCAAACTTTACTCAAATCAAATCAAATGTTGTTATTCACATGTGCCGAATACAACAAGTGTTGACTTGACCATGAAACGCCCTTTCCCAACAAAGCAGTTAAAAAGTAAGAAATTAACATAGTAACACAGTAAAATAACACAATTAAATAACAACAACGAGGGTATATAAGGCAACGTTGTACTGGAGTACCAGGTAGTTGCGGCGATTGATTGAGGTAATATGTACATGTAGGTTTGGTTAGGTGATTGATTGAGGTAATATGTACGTTTAGGTGATTGATTGAGGTAATATGTACATGTAGGTTTGTTTAGGTGATTGATTGAGGTAATATGTACATGTAGGTTTGGTTAGGTGATTGATTGAGGTAATATGTACATGTAGGTTTGGTTAGGTGATTGATTGAGGTAATATGTACGTTTAGGTGATTGATTGAGGTAATATGTACATGTAGGTTTGGTTAGGAGATTGATTGAGGTAATATGTACATGTAGGTTTGGTTAGGTGATTGATTGAGGTAATATGTACATGTAGGTTTGGTTCGGTGATTGATTGAGGTAATATGTACATGTAGGTTTGGTTAGGTGATTGATTGAGGTAATATGTACATGTAGGTTTGGTTAGGTGATTGATTGAGGTAATATGTACGTTTAGGTGATTGATTGAGGTAATATGTACATGTAGGTTTGGTTAGGTGATTGATTGAGGTAATATGTACATGTAGGTTTGGTTAGGTGATTGATTGAGGTAATATGTACATGTAGGTTTGGTTAGGTGATTGATTGAGGTAATATGTACATGTAGGTTTGGTTAGGTGATTGATTGAGGTAATATGTACATGTAGGTTTGGTTAGGTAATTGATTGATTGAGGTAATATGTACATGTAGGTTTGGTTAGGTGATTGGTTGAGGTAATATGTACATGTAGGTTTGCTTAGGTGATTGATTGAGGTAATATGTACATGTAGGTTTGGTTAGGTGATTGGTTGAGGTAATATGTACATGTAGGTTTGCTTAGGTGATTGATTGAGGTAATATGTACATGTAGGTTTGGTTCGGTGATTGATTGAGGTAATATGTACATGTAGGTTTGGTTAGGTGATTGATTGAGGTAATATGTACATGTAGGTTTGGTTAGGTGATTGATTGAGGTAATATGTACGTTTAGGTGATTGATTGAGGTAATATGTACATGTAGGTTTGGTTAGGTGATTGATTGAGGTAATATGTACATGTAGGTTTGGTTAGGTGATTGATTGAGGTAATATGTACATGTAGGTTTGGTTAGGTAATTGATTGATTGAGGTAATATGTACATGTAGGTTTGGTTAGGTGATTGGTTGAGGTAATATGTACATGTAGGTTTGCTTAGGTGATTGATTGAGGTAATATGTACATGTAGGTTTGGTTCGGTGATTGATTGAGGTAATATGTACATGTAGGTTTGGTTAGGTGATTGATTGAGGTAATATGTACATGTAGGTTTGCTTAGGTGATTCATTGAGGTAATATGTACATGTAGGTTTGTTTAGGAGATTGATTGAGGTAATATGTACATGTAGGTTTGGTTAGGTGATTGATTGAGGTAATATGTACATGTAGGTTTGGTTAGGTGATTGATTGAGGTAATATGTACGTTTAGGTGATTGATTGAGGTAATATGTACATGTAGGTTTGGTTAGGTGATTGATTGAGGTAATATGTACATGTAGGTTTGGTTAGGTGATTGATTGAGGTAATATGTACATGTAGGTTTGCTTAGGTGATTCATTGAGGTAATATGTACATGTAGGTTTGGTTAGGTGATTGATTGAGGTAATATGTACATGTAGGTTTGCTTAGGTGATTCATTGAGGTAATATGTACATGTAGGTTTGTTTAGGTGATTGATTGAGGTAATATGTACATGTAGGTTTGTTTAGGTGATTGATTGAGGTAATATGTACATGTAGGTTTGGTTAGATAATTGATTGATTGAGGTAATATGTACATGTAGGTTTGGTTAGGTAATTGATTGATTGAGGTAATATGTACATGTAGGTTTGGTTAGGTGATTGGTTGAGGTAATATGTACATGTAGGTTTGCTTAGGTGATTGATTGAGGTAATATGTACATGTAGGTTTGGTTCGGTGATTGATTGAGGTAATATGTACATGTAGGTTTGGTTAGGTGATTGATTGAGGTAATATGTACATGTAGGTTTGCTTAGGTGATTCATTGAGGTAATATGTACATGTAGGTTTGTTTAGGAGATTGATTGAGGTAATATGTACATGTAGGTTTGGTTAGGTGATTGATTGAGGTAATATGTACATGTAGGTTTGGTTAGGTGATTGATTGAGGTAATATGTACGTTTAGGTGATTGATTGAGGTAATATGTACATGTAGGTTTGGTTAGGTGATTGATTGAGGTAATATGTACATGTAGGTTTGGTTAGGTGATTGATTGAGGTAATATGTACATGTAGGTTTGCTTAGGTGATTCATTGAGGTAATATGTACATGTAGGTTTGGTTAGGTGATTGATTGAGGTAATATGTACATGTAGGTTTGCTTAGGTGATTCATTGAGGTAATATGTACATGTAGGTTTGTTTAGGTGATTGATTGAGGTAATATGTACATGTAGGTTTGTTTAGGTGATTGATTGAGGTAATATGTACATGTAGGTTTGGTTAGATAATTGATTGATTGAGGTAATATGTACATGTAGGTTTGGTTAGGTGATTGATTGAGGTAATATGTACATGTAGGTTTGGTTAGGTGATTGATTGAGGTAATATGTACATGTAGGTTTGCTTAGGTGATTGATTGAGGTAATATGTACATGTAGGTTTGGTTAGGTAATTGATTGAGGTAATATGTACATGTAGGTTTGGTTAGGTGATTGATTGAGGTAATATGTACATGTAGGTTTGGTTAGGTAATTGATTGAGGTAATATGTACATGTAGGTTTGGTTAGGTAATTGATTGAGGTAATATGTACATGTAGGTTTGGTTAGGTGATTGATTGAGGTAATATGTACATGTAGGTTTGGTTAGGTAATTGATTGAGGTAATATGTACATGTAGGTAGAGGGTGAAAAGTAGAACGTCTGGGTAGCCGTATTAATAACTGTTCAGCAGTCTTACTGCCGTAGAAGCTGTTCAGGAGCCTTTTGGTCCCAGACTTGTATGCTCCGGTACCAGTTACAGTGCGGTAGCAGAGAGAACACACTCTGACTTGGGTGGCTGGAGTCTTAGACAATTTTAAGGCCTTCCTCTCACACCACTTGGTATAGAGGTCCTGGATGGCAGGGAGCTCGGGCCCAGTGATGTACTAGGCTGGATGCATTAACCTCTATAGCGCATTGTGGTCGGATGCTGAGCAGTTGTATTACCAAGCGCTGATGCAGCCAGTCAAGATCCTCTCAATGGTGCAGCTGTAGAGCTTTTTGAGGATCTGAGGGTCCATGCCAAATCTTTTTTCAGCCTCCTGAGGGGAAGATGCGTTGTCATGCCGTGTTCACGACTGTGTTGGTGTGTTTGGACCATGATAGGTCATTAGTGATGTGGACACAACAGCCCTGTCGATGTGAATGGGGGCGTGCTCGGCCCTCCGTTATCTGTAGTCCACGATCAGCTCCTTTGTCTTGCTGATGTTGAGGGAGAGGTTGTTGTCCTGGTACCACACTGCCAGGTCCCTGACCTCCTCGCTGTAGGCCGTCTCATCGTCATGATGAACAGGTCGACCAACGTCCTGTCGTCAGCAAATTTAATTGGGCTAAGCACACCCCCAGTGTTGAGGGTCAGCGTGGCAGATGAATTTTTGCCCACCCTCACCACCTGGGGGTGACCAGTCATAAAGTCCAGTATCCAATTGCATACAGAGGTGTTTTATCCCAGGGTCCTTGGCTTAGTGATGAGCTTTGAGGGCACTATGGTGTGGAATGCTGAGCTGTTGTCAAAGAATAGCATTCTCACGTATGTGTTCCTTTTGTCCAGGTGGGAAAGGGCAGTGTGGTGTGCAATAGAGCTGCGGATCTGTAGGGGCGGTATGTGCCTTGGAGTGGGTCCAGGGTGTCTGGGATGATGGTGTTGATGTTAGCCATGACCAGTCTTTCATGGCTACAGATGTGAGTGCTATGGGGCGATAGCATTTAGGAAGGTTATCTTGTCACTGTTGGGCACAGGGACTAGGGTGGTCTGGTTGAAACATGTAGGTATTACATACTGGGTCAGGGAGAGGTTGAAAATGTCACCGAAGACACTTGCTAGCTGGTCAGCGCATGCTCCGTGTATATGTCCTAGTAATCCGTCTGGCCCTGCGGCCTTGTGAATGTTAACCTGTTACAAGATCTTACTCAGATCAGCTACGGAGAGCGTGATCAGAGACCTGGAACAGCTGGTGCGGTCTTCGAATGTAGAAAATACGTAGAAAACATACAAAGAACCTCACAATGATTGTTTTTAAATAACTACTCACATTGAATAACACTGCTATACCATCCCATTCCATAACAACACCCTGACCTCTCCTGCTTCTCAGTCTCATCAATAGTAGTCCTGCTTCTTACAGCTGTTTCCATGGAAACCCCGATCCCATCTGCACACAGGAAGGACCTCCACTGGTGTCTGAACTCTGACCTCTCTGACTGATCCAGCATCAACAGGAGGTGTATGGGGAAGTGACTTCCATTGACCTCACCCTCTCAGGGTTGGCTGCTGTGTTAGCAGACTGACGCATAAAGGCATTATAATAGGCCCCCTTCCTAGGTACAGTACCAGGGACAGTGGGGAAAAAGGATAGGCCTTGGAGTTTCAATGGAGAGATATGTCTTCTATACTCACTGTAAAGTGTATTAAACCCACGTGGTCTCAAATAATACAGGGATGTTTGCAGTTTTATTAACAGACTGCAATATACGTGGCACTTACGGAACATTCATGTTCAACCCAAGGCATGCCTCACCTACACCTATTTTCTAAAAGCAAGGGAAAGCACAGAGGTACAAATATATCCTTTATTATCTTGTAAGATGGTTCAAATATGGGACGCAGAGATGTCCAATTTACATGCCACCTGCGTTTGTTCATGTCGCTCGGCAGAAGATCCATGGAGTAGTACTGTGAAGGCTGGAACACAAAATCAGATCGAACAGGGAGACACTTTGAAAAAACAAGATAGACCAACGTGTTTCAAAATATTACAGAGCTTCCCGACGTTGTCCAAAGCGACAAACGGGACTAAATTGTTGCTTGTGTGACACTAGATGACACAAATAAACTATTACCCAGCACTTCTCCAAGCTGTGTCTTTAGGGAAGAACATAGGAGCTGTGTTCTCTCTCACCTGCCGCTGTTTTCTCTTCTCCAAAACAGGTAAACATCTCCGACAGCATCTGCAGGATTACTCTCACTCCCACAGTGATAATGCTGATATAAATCAACTCTGGTCTCCTCGACACTTGCAATTGCCTGTCTTGTGCATACACTATACTTGTATCTGTCGTTTGTCAGAGGGGTGGACAAAAAGGAGGAAGGGAAGCACTGCTGGGTTCATTAGTAAGTCTTTGTAGATTGGTGCTCTTTGGTAAAAGGGGTAAATTGGTCATCTTTTATTTGTGTGACACGTTCAATGGAACATAGATTTCAAAACTCTGACGGGTTTCGGCTGCACGGCCTTCTTCCTTGTCAGAGGAGATTTAAAAATGGGTTCTAGGCTTTTACAGAACTTCTGATACGTCTTGCATATGTCTTCCCCAGTCGTTTCATCCATTTGCTCGGTACTGTACTGACTGTGCCAGTGCTTTTCTTTGACAACAGCTCAGACATTATTGATCGTATTTTATATTAAGGAGAGACCGGAAAGGCATTTGGGGTTTATGGGGTTTAATCAGAGGTAAATCTCAGATTAAACACGACACTAAGGTGTGATATTTGTCAAGCCGATCCCCACAAGCAAAGTCTGAGCCCTCCGCATTCTCTTATTACACAACTGGCTTTCTGAGCCCTACAGGACCCAGTAGGCTCAAGGTAACACCCATTAACAGGTCTCCCTTGTGTAGTTTATGCAAGTCCGCTACCACACACGGAACAACCAAGTTCATTTAGACTTCTTAATTCGTTACAGTAATAGATCTGACAAGAAATGCTGCAAACAAACGCAACAATTATAATCAAATGTGATTGAATGAAATCAAATGAGGTTACCAGTAATATCTGAGGCCACCAATACTGTGAAAGCGGGCCTGTATCCCTTTATGAAATCGGAAGTGAAACTAATCGGAAATGACACTTTTATTTCTCCATTACCTTACTATATGTTTGATGCATTCAATAGTTCCCTGTGGAGCCTTTCACAGCTACCTTTAAATTACATTGAGGAAATGCTCTTTCAAAATAGAAACCACTTAGATTGTCTTCATACTGCAATCCAGCGCTTTGCATGGTCAGCAAATCCACAAAGCACCCAGTTATCAGGATGACATTTTCTTTTTCAAACAAAATTGTTTGACTCTGTAATTGCCTTTGCATGTTACAGCCCGCTAACTGTGATCAATACCGCCATCATGTTGTCAGCAAGGAGCATTTTCTGAAATATCACATCCAGCCCGGCCAGGGGTCCACAGTATATAAACTAACGACAGCAATACTAGCAAATGATAGAAACCAAAGGAAGAAAAATAGAAAAATACCAACAGTGCGTGCTGATGGAAGGCTTCTTCCTCGTTTCCTGACCCAAGCCACTCAAGGATAGACGGAGGAGGATTCCAGGTGAAATGATACCAGTAGTTCCTCAGTAATCTCTCCTAGAGAGAAATTAAAGTCATTTTTCTTACAGAGTGGGAAGTCGTAGTTTATGAGTTTACAAACAAACAGTCCTGAAGAGCAGTGTTTCTTTTCTTACTCTGGTCTCGTGGGACAAGATCTCCGACGCTGGTTGAGGAATCTGTGTATGTGTACACAGACAGGGTTAATTCATTTAAAACACACAAAACCTGTCCCTTGAATAGAGCAGCAAGTAGTCTATCAGAGATGATTCATACATTCCCTGGTGATGTTTAGTGTTTGTGAGATTTCTCCTTCCTACTTCAACATTTGTCTTTTTAATGTTGATAATAATTATGCAACCCTGTTAGAACAATGCTCAAGCACTACATCCAGGCAGATGGAGACATTTACCATGACTGTAGGCAACAGAGATAACAGTGTGTTGCCCTTTAAATTATGGAGTGTCATACCATCTGTAGATTATGGAGTGTTGGACAATATGTAGATTATGGAGTGTGGTACCATCTGTAGATTATGGAGTGTTGGATAATATGTAGATTATGGAGTGTTGGACAATATGTAGATTATGGAGTGTGGTACCATCTGTAGATTATGGAGTGTTGGACAATATATAGATTATGGAGTGTGGTACCATCTGTAGATTATGGAGTGTGGTACCATCTGTAGATTATGGAGTGTTGGACAATATGTAGATTATGGAGTGTGGTACCATCTGTAGATTATGGAGTGTGGTACCATCTGTAGATTATGGAGTGTGGTACCATCTGTAGATTATGGAGTGTGGTACCATCTGTAGATTATGGAGTGTGGTACCATCTGTAGATTATGGAGTGTGGTACCATGTGTAGATTATGGAGTGTGTTGCTATATGTAGATTATGGAGTGCGGTTTATGTAGATTATAGAGTGTGTTCCTAAATGTAGATTATGGAGTGTGGATTATGTAGATTATGGAGTGTGTTGCTATATGTAGATTATGGAGTGTGGTAGCATCTGTAGATTATGGAGTGTGGATTATGTAGATTATGGAGTGTGGTACCATCTGTAGATTATGGAGTGTGGTACCATCTGTAGATTATGGAGTGTGGTACCATGTGGAGATTATGGAGTGTGTTGCTATATGTAGATTATGGAGTGTGTTACCATATGGAGATTATGGAGTGTGTTGCTATATGTAGATTATGGAGTGTGGTACCATCTGTAGATTATGGAGTTCGGTACCATCTGTAGATTATGGAGTGTGGTACCATCTGTAGATTATGGAGTTCGGTACCATCTGTAGATTATGACATATGTTGCTATATGTAGATTATGGAGTGTGGATTATGTAGATTATGGAGTGTGTTGCTAAATGTAGATTATGGAGTGTGGATTATGTAGATTATGGAGTGTGTTGCTATATCTAGATTATGGAGTGTGGTAGCATCTGTAGATTATGGCATGTGTCACCATATGTAGATTATCTAGTGTGGTACCATATGTTAGCTGTCAGTAAAACTGCGCACAAGTGAAATTGAAACACAAGTTTAGGAATTAACTCTGAGTTGTTACAGTAAGGGTTAAGGTTTGGGGTAGGGCTAAATTTAAGTTTAGGCATTCATTCTGAGTGATTAAATAAGGTTAGGGTTAAAACACCAAAACGAAAATGACAAATCGAGTGCCTAACATTGGGGTTGAACCTGTGATGCTAGGAGCCGTACGGTAGCTTGTGATTTTAGCCCATCCTCAATTCCATCCTCAGTTGGCCCCTTGAGGATGATCAAGTTCATCCATCTGATCCTATCCCCAACATCCGTAGTGTAAAGAATAGAGGATACTAGTCGAGAGCCTACTTGATGGTAACTAGTATTAGCCTAGAGTTTGGGATCCTATTTCTGCATACACATTATTTTCTTGTTGTCGCTCCATACATGCTCGGGGAGGTTTGTTTGTGGATAACTAACAAACTATAAACAGTAGAAACTCAAATACAAATATTGAAAGCATTTAGTGAGACAGCTAGAAGATGTGCAACATTAAAATATTATCGCATTGACATAGTGTAATTTATTGATGGTCTCTAACTAGAGACCCCCAGAGATGGATATCAAATCAAATCAAATCAAATTTTATTTGTCACATACACATGGTTAGCAGATGTTAGTGTGAGTGTAGCGAAATGCTTGTGCTTATAGTTCCGACAGTGCAGTAATAACCAACAAGTAATCTAGCTAACCATTCCAAAACTACTACCTTATAGACACAAGTGTAAGGGGATAAAGAATATGTACATAAGATATATGAATGAGTGATGGTACAGAGCGGCATAGGCAAGATACAGTAGATGGTATTGAGTGCAGTATATACATATGAGATGAGTATGTAAACAAAGTGGCATAGTCAAAGTGGCTAGTGATACATGTATTACATAAGGATGCAGTAGATGATATAGAGTACAGTATATACGTATACATATGAGATGAATAATGTAGGGTATGTAAACATTATATTAAGTAGCATTGTTTAAAGTGGCTAGTGATATATTTTACATAATTTCCCATCAATTCCCATTATTAAAGTGGCTGGAGTTGAGTCAGTGTGTTGGCAGCAGCCACTCAATGTTAGTGGTGGCTGTTTAACAGTCTGATGGCCTTGAGATAGAAGCTGTTTTTCAGTCTCTCGGTCCCCGCTTTGATGAACCTGTACTGACCTCGCCTTCTGGATGATAGCGGGGTGAACAGGCAGTGGCTCGGGTGGTTGTTGTCCTTGATGATCTTTATGGCCTTCCTGTGACATCGGGTGGTGTAGGTGTCCTGGAGGGCAGGTAGTTTGCCCCCGGTGATGCGTTGTGCAGACCTCACTACCCTCTGGAGAGCCTTGCGGTTGTGGGCGGAGCAGTTGCCGTACCAGGCGGTGACTGGATGCTCTCGATTGTGCATCTGTAGAAGTTTGTGAGTGCTTTTGGTGACAAGCCGAATTTCTTCAGCCTCCTGAGGTTGAAGAGGCGCTGCTGCGCCTTCTTCACAATGCTGTCTGTGTGGGTGGACCAATTCAGTTTGTCTGTGATGTGTACGCCGAGGAACTTAAAACTTACTACCCTCTCCACTACTGTTCCATAGGGGGGTGTTCCCTCTGCTGTTTCCTGAAATCCACAATCATCTCCTTAGTTTTGTTGACGTTGAGTGTGAGGTTATTTTCCTGACACCACACTCCGAGGGCCCTCACCTCCTCCCTGTAGGCCGTCTCGTCGTTGTTGGTAATCAAGCCTACCACTCTTGTGTCGTCCGCAAACTTGATGATTGAGTTGGAGGCATGCGTAGCCACGCAGTCGTGGGTGAACAGGGAGTACAGGAGAGGGCTCAGAACGCATATATGGGAAACACTAGTGCTGAGTAATTAACCTCTTACCTCCACCCGACATGCAGGCGTCCCATCTAGACATCTGGAAATGCAAATGCTCTACGCTAAATGCTAATAGCACTCGTTAAAACTCAAACGTTCATTAAAACACACATGCAGGGTACTGAATTAAAGCTGCACTCGTTGTGAATCCAGCCAACAAGTCAGATTTTTAAAATGCTTTTCGACGAAAGCATGAGAAGCTATTATCTGATAGCATGCAACACCCCTAAAGAGCCGCAGGGGACGTAAACGAAATAATTAGCATAGTCGGCGCTACACAAAATGCAGAAATAAAATATAAAACATTCATTACCTTTGACGATCTTCTTTGTTGGCACTCCTAGATGTCCCATAAACATCACTATTGGGTCTTTTTTTCGATTAAATCGGTCCATATATAGCCTAGATATCGATCTATGAAGACTGTGTGATCAAGGAAAAAAAACAGCGTTTGACCAAGAAACAAATCCTAGGCAAATGACAAGACTGTTGACATCGTGTGGAAGCTGTAGGTATTGCAACCTCGGCTCCAGGTAATGTGGTTTCCATTCAACAATAAATTCAAGTGGCGCATTGATATATTTTCCAGTTTTCAGTGATCAGACTTTCCTACACTTTTCGATGAAACGCACGTTGTTATAGTCATAGCCGTGATTTAACCAGTTTTAGAAACGCCTGAGTGTTTTCTATCCACACATACTAATCATATGCAGATACTATATTCCTGGCATGTGTAGCAGGGCGCTGAAATGTTGCGCGATTTTGAACAGAATGTTCAAAAAAGTAGGGGGTAGGATCAACAGGTTAATCAAAATAATTTTTTGAACAATTCATAGACAAATAATTATTTTACATCCATTACATTTTTTTTTGCTTTTTTGTTTTGTTTTCTTGCACAATTTCTCTAGAAATGAATCAGATGAAGCCCAAACTGTGTGATGTTTTAGTTTCCAATAGGCCAATATTCTACATAGTTTAGCGCAGGGAATATGGTAATTAACCACAATGACCATAATCAATTGTGAGCCTACTTGTCCAATCTGTGTGTTTCTTTTGTACCAGCTAGAGAGAAGAGAAGAATGGAAGAATGTGTGATTGAGAGGGATAGAGAGCAGTTGCTTCACGAGGTAGTTCTACCAGAAAATACATAATCTAATTGATAGATAGTTGGTATTCAGCCATCATAAAAGTATTCTTTATATAATTGGAAGAACTACTAAAATAGTGATTTTGTTTTCAGAAGGTATAGCCAGCAGCTCTATAGCAGCTCTATAGAGATGTATTGGATTGAAAAATAAAATATCAATCAAATAAACAAATGTAAAAACTGAAGTATTTTTTAAAAGTTAAGTAATGTGAATATAATACAGTTAATAAGTGATAAGCAGCAATGGGCAGTCACTTCCATCATGGGACTTTAATTAATAGTTTTATTCTGTGTTGTTACAGCATTCAAACCACATAATGCATAGTGCTCATCACTAAGCTCATCACTAAGTTAAGGACCCTGCGACTAAACACCTCCTACAACTGGATCCTTGACTTCCTGACGGGCCGCCCGCAGGTGGTGAGGGTAGGTAACAACACATCCGCCACGCTGATCCTCAACACGGGGACCCCTCAGGAGTGCATGCTCAGTCCACTCCTGTACTCCCTGTTCACTCATGACTGCACGGCCAGACACAACTCCAATACCATCATTAAGTTTGCTGATGACACAACAGTGGTAGGCTTGATCATCGACAACGACGAGACAGCCTATAGGGAGGAGGTAAGAGACCTGACCATGTGGTGCAAGGACAACAACCTCAATTTAATATAATGATTTGTTACTTTTATTTCTTCTTTTTTTAGGTATTTTTCTTAAACTGCATTGTTGTTTTGTCATGCAGGTGAAAGAGGACCCAAAAGCGACTTAACAGAAACAGAGTTTATTCAAGTCCAAACAGAAAACGACAAATCCTGAATCCTTAACAGGAAATGTCCAAACAGGGAATAACAGAAATCCTCTAGTCTGTAGAGGGGAATAACAGGAGAAGCGGCCACAGACTGCAGGTCGCTTCGGGTAGGCGCAGGCCGTAGCTGACAGAGACACCTGCTCACACGCAGCATCTGATGAAGGCAAAAACACGACAGGACAGGGCGAAACACAATCACAGCACAGTGAATTCTAAACAAGGAACCGACAGGACAGGAACGGAACACAAAGGAAGAAATAGGGACTCTAATCAGGGGAAAGGATCGGGAACAGGTGTGGGAAGACTAAATGATGATTAGGGGAATAGGAACAGCTGGGAGCAGGAACGGAACGATAGAGAGAAGAGAGAGCGAGAGAGTGAGAGAGGGAGGGGGAGAGAGAGGGATAGAAAGAGGGAAAGAACCTAATAAGACCAGCAGAGGGAAACGAATAGAATGGGGAGCACAGGGACAAGACATGATAATAAATGACAAACATGACATGTTTAATTAAGAGCTTGTAGGGAGGCATTTCACTGTAAGGTCTACTACACCTGTTGTATTCGGCACATGTGACAAATACAATTTGATTTGATATGATATGTACCAAAAACCAAAAACAAGAAATAAAACTATAATTATTTTTAATAATCGAACCGAAACTGAACCATCCTCAAAAATCCCTGATCGCTCATCACTAGGAAACTGACAGTTATCAGGTTGAGTGACCATAACTCTGTACTGTTTTAACAGAGTGAATGTACAAACGCTTCCCACGTTCGAACACACACACACAAGAGACAACCACATCAAAGCAGAACTCCAATACCCAAATGTCATTCCTAATGAGGAGAATTGAAACAGAGTCTAAATCAGGAAGTCCAGCACCCCTTTAATCAATAAATTACCTATGTTGGCATTAGTGTCTCTGCACTGGGCCTGTACAGTGTGTTCACTATGTATGCCTGTTTAATTCATGAAACCATTGTGATAAAACAAATGGACTTTCTGCATCACTGGGTGGCTAGTTTTAATTATAAACGAGCATGTGATATCAATATGATGCTGTGTTAGGAGACAGTCCTTTACTATCTCACTGTGGTAGTTCCCTTTTTCTATGTGGGATGGCAGTAGGGTGGGAGGTTGGAGTTGATGTCTTTGAGGGAAGGAAGAGCCAAACAAACAATCATTGGTTTTTGACAATAGTTTTTCCGGTCTTTTCCTATTTTTCCAACAAGTGTTTTTATGTACAGTTGAAGTCAGAAGTTTACATACACCCTAGCCAAAAACATTTAAACTCAGTTTTTCACAATTCCTGACATTTAATCTTAGTAAAAGATTCCCTGTTTTAGGTTAGTTAGGATCACCACTTTATTTTAAGAACGTGAAATGTCAGAATAATAGTAGAGAGAATGATTTATTTTAGCTTTTATTTCTTTAGTTACATTCCCAGTGGGTCATAAGTTCACATACACTCAATTTGTATTTGGTAGCATTGCCTTTAAATTGTTTAACTTGGGTCAAACGTTTCGGGTAGCCTTCCACAAGCTTCCCACAATAAGTTTGGTGAATTTTGGCCCATTCCTCCTGACAGAGCTGGTGTAACGGAGTCAGGTTTGTAAACCTCCTTGCTCACACACGCTTTATCAGTTCTTACCAAAAATGTTCTATATGATTGAGGTCAGGGCTTTGTGATGGCCACTCCAATACCTTGACTTTGTTTGTCCTTAAGCCATTTTGATACAACTTTGGAAAAATGCTTGGGGTCATTGTCCATTTGGAAGAACCATTTGGGACCAAGCTTTAACTTCCTGACTGATGTCTTGAGATGTCTACATAATTGTTCTGCCTTGTGATGCCATCTATTTTGTGAAGTGCACCAGACCCTCCTGCAACAAAGCACCCCCACAACATGATGCTGCCACCCCCATGCTTCATGGTTGGGATGGTGTTCTTCGGCTTGCAAGCTTCCCCTTTTTTCCTCCAAACATTATGGCTAAACAGTTCTATTTTTGTTTCATCAGACCAGAGGACATTTCTCCAAAAAGTACGATCTTTGTCCCCATGTGCAGTTGCAAACCATAGTCTGGATTTTTAATGGCGGTTTTGGAGCAGTGGCTTCTTCCTTGCTTTCAGGTTATGTCGATATAGCACTCTAGGAGACAGAACGTGTCTCCTTCCTGAGTGGTATGATGGCTGTGTTGTTCCCATGGTGTTTATACCTGCATACTATTGTTTGTACAGATGAACATGGTACCTTTAGGCATTTGGAAATTGCTCCCAAGGATGAATCAGACCTGTGGAGGTCTACCGTTTATTTTCTGAGGTCTTGCTGCGCTTTGGTCCGATTCTTCCTCTTCAGACGACGACACCCGTTACACTGTAAGCAATTGTTGGAAAAATTACTTTTTGTCATGCACAAGTAGATGCCCAAGCCGACTTGCCAAAACTATAGTTTGTTCACAAGAAATGTGTGGATTGGTGAAAAACAAGTTTAATGACTCCAACCTAAGTGTCTGTAAACTTCCGACTTCAACGGTAAGTGAACATTATTGCATAAACAACGGCTGTTATCAAGTGATGTAACAATATAATACTGTGCCACTTAACTTCAAATGATGCACCTTTGGCGTCAACATCCTCCTTGCGTAATATATAAACTGCCATAAAGCTATGCCTATTAGCAGTAGCAGTGCATGGTTAAAATCACTGAGGAAGCCAAGCCAGTAAAAAAGACATATTATAATTTATGTTGTGATAATTGTGTTGTTTGCTCTGTATCGCATTTCTTCATAAAGCACAATGGTATACAATAAGGCCAGGAAAACAAAAAGACAACAGTCACACTGTGGCGGAATAAATGAAATCACAAAACCAGAGAGCCACATCCAACCAGGTAAATCCACAAAGCAAATATTTCATACAAACAGCCTGCAGACCATGCCTGCAGCATGCCTGCAGCATGGTCAAGCATTTGAATGTTTTTGACAGTTTACTAAACAACTACTGGGGCGGCAGCGTAGCCTAGTGGTTAGAGCGTTGGACTAGTAACCGGAAGGTTGCGAGTTCAAACCCCCGAGCTGACAAGGTACAAATCTGTCGTTCTGCCCCTGAACAGGCAGTTAACCCACTGTTCCCAGGCTGTCATTGAAAATAAGAATATGTTCTTAACTGACTTGCCTAGTTAAATAAAGGTAAAATAAAAAAATAAAAATGAAAAGAACGGGGCGTTACCGCAGGTCAGCACATAGAGAACAGGAGCACTGCCTACACTATTCCAGCACCATTTACACATAAACATTTAAGCATCAAGTCAACAAACCTATATATACTTAGTTTAGTACACTGAAAACAAACTTACAGATACCATAAACAATGTTTTCCAATCAATGTAGCTAATTATCATGTGGGACCAATCATTGTTTTACTAGTCACAAGTAAGTCTCAAGTCTTAGCACTCGAGTAACAAGTCAAATCCCAAGTCAAGACAAGCAAGTCCGAGTCAAGTGCCAATTCAAGACTGTGAAGTATCAAGTCAAGTCTCAAGTCCTAAACTTTGAGTTTCGAGTCCTAAACAAGTCATGTCCTCTTCATCAAATGTAACCAAATGTAATACCATTTCATACTTTTAACAAGAGTAATAGTTAGTATATTACTTTTACGCAAATCATGAATGCTTTTAAAAATATCTATATATTTATTACTTATATATAACTTATATATAGTTATATTTCCATGGAAATGCATGGGTAGCCATGAGAAAGACCACCCCCCCCAATAGTGATCGACTATCGAGGGTCGATATGGGGTGCAATCGGGCGATGTAGGCTTGTACAACCTTAACACACACACTCTCTCTCTCCCTCTCCCTCTCTCTCTCATCACTGGGGGCAAACTACCTGCCCTCCAGGACACCTACACCACCCGATGTCACAGGAAGGCCATAAAGATCATCAAGGACAACAACCACCCCAGCCACTGCCTGTTCACCCCGCTATCATCCAGAAGGCGAGGTCAGTGCAGGGGCATCAAAGCAGGGACAGAGAGACTGAAAAACAGCTTCTATCTCAAGGCCATCAGACTGTTAAACAGCCACCACTAACATTGAGTGGCTGCTGCCAACACACTGACTCAACTCCAGCTCAATTTAATAATGAAAATTGATGGAAATTGCTGTAATAAATGTATCACTAGCCACTTTAAACAATGCCACTTAATATAATGTTTACATACCCTACATTACTCATCTCATATGTTTGTGTATATACTGTCCTCTATCATCTACTGCATCTTGCCATCTTTATGTAATACATGTATCACTAGCCACTTTAAACTATGCATCTTTTATGTTTACATACCCTACATTACTCATCTCATATGTATATACTGTACACTATCATCTACTGCATCTTGCCTATGCCGTTCTGTACCATCACTCATTCATATATCTTTATGTACATATTCTTTATCCCTTTACACTTGTGTGTATAAGGTAGTAGTTGTGGAATTGTTAGGTTAGATTACTCGTTGGTTATTACTGCATTGTCGTTACTAGAAGCACAAGCATTTCGCTACACAGAAGCACAAACATTAACATCTGCTAACCAAGTGTATGTGACAAATAAAAGTTGATTTGATTCTCTCTCTCTCTCTCTCTCTCTCTCTCTCTCTCTCTCTCTCTCTCTCTCTCTCTCTCTCTCTCTCTCTCTCTCTGTCTCTCTGTCTGTCTCTCTGTCTGTCTCTCTGTCTCTGTCTCTGTGGTTACAGTAGGCTAGCGTATGTCAATGGTTTTAGGAACAGCAGTAACATCAGGCAGGATTTAGGCTACCAACTGCCTAGCCAGTTGTAGCTCAATCTTGGGTGCACTGATCACGTTCCCGCACTGACTGACTGTGTGGAGGCTCATTGATTTAACGTTACGTTGCCTACATGCTAGGTTACACTAGTGAAGTTATAAATTATATTGCTGTCAGCTATATTAGCCATGACTTACCATTTTCTTGCAGCTTCAAATGTCGAAAAAAGTTGGAAATTGTTGCGCCTCCGTTTTCTTCCTGCATGTTTTGCAAGTCGCAATCCGTTATTTGTATATCCGAACATAATCATTTGGAGTATCATCATTCCAAGGGATTCGCTCGCTGAATTCACTCGCCGACCTTCTTCTGCACTGCCACGCACAACTTTTTCTCAGCTGGCACAATTTGATTGGCTGCTGTCCGATTCAAACTGTAATCCGTTAAATGAAGGGTTTATGTGCTGCACACTTTTTTTAATAGCATCATTTTTAATATTTGGGCTTGGGGAGGGTATCAAGTCAGGTCCAGTCAAAAGGCTCAAGTCCAAGTCAAGTCACGAGTCATTGGTGCTAAAGTCAAAGTCGAGTTGCAAGTCATCATATTTGTGACTCGAGTCTGACTCGAGTCCAAGTCATGTGACTCGAGTCCACACCTCTGGTCTATGGTACTGATTTCTGTGTGTGTGTGGGTGTGTACATACTTGCACAAAACGTATATTTTTTTACTCACCATCCTCTCTGTTGGCAAAATGGTCTATGGCTTTGTCATACAGTACGGTTTTAGTTTTTGTTGTCATAGCGTACCTAGCTAAAATGCTTGCTATCCTGACTTCATCGCATGGACAACAATGAACCAGCTAAGTTAGCTAGCTAGCTATAATATGAGGTTTCTAGGCTACATCTAGGCTACATATTGAACTTCAATCGTCTCAGGCTAGTGGCACAACATATTGATTTATGGTTAGATCAGAATCACCATCATACTCATTGGCCTGTACAGATAATTAAGTCAAAACCACAAGTCCAAATCACCATCTCCATCCAGGGCTTAGGAAAAGGCCGTTTTAGCAAGCTAGCTAAAATCAAATCAAATTTGTCACATACACATGGTTAGCAGATGTTAATGCTAGTATACCGAAATGCTTGGGCTTCTAGTTCCGACTATGCAGTAATATCTAACAAGTAATATTGCAGGACATCAACACAAGCAGAGCAGAAACAGACACATTTTTCTGAAAATTACATTTTGCAAAGGATGTGATTTGATTGGTCTGAATCCAGATATAAACTGGCCTCCCTTGGTGGGCATTTTGCTGCACCGGGATAACCCACAGTTGAGCTTAGCTCAACGCTGATTGGCTAATTATATTATAATTGTATTATCAAGGGAGGCCATTGCTGGCATCAATCAAACAAATGCTTTGGCGGCAGCATGTAATACCCTTTTGGTCCAGACAGCATCAGATACATGGGCTACACAGTGACGCTGTTTACCACACTTTGATGATTTCCCGGGTAAGACTCAGCCACTTGAGAAGTGACAGAAAATTCTGAAATCAGAGAGAGAGAGACGAAAGATTAATTATTTTATCATTTTTATTTGATTATTGGTCAAATATTTGGGAAAGCCGATTTAGTACTGTGCATTCCAAACATTATCCCTACAGTGCATCGTCTGAAGTACAATTCCCTATCATGGTCGGTAAGATGGAGGGATATAAAAAGAAGGAAAGGTGAATAGGATGGAGTATAATGCAAGAAACAGCAGGGCAGCTTCTGCATCGGTTGTCAAGCAGAGCAGATAACGACTATAAATACCTCTCCATGACTCAATTAGTCTGGTAACCACCCCGAGAAAAATGGCCCTACAAATGGAGCCAAGATAAGAAAAACAAATAGCGGCTCAGATACAATGGGGGAAAACTGGCAACTGCTCTCGCCGATAAGACTGAGCAAGTCAGGGTGCATCTGGCTTAAAGGGGTTCAGAACCGCCACAACGGAGTAATTGTTTGAACCCAAACTGAGCTTCAATTGTCTCGAAAAACGTTTTTTCTCTTTCCCCTGAAGCGAAACACTCTGATAACTTTTCCCCATGAAATATTCATAAGGTTAGTGACAATTTGCGTCTGTGCTGTTGGTCAGGTTGCCTGACTGTGTGATAGCAGCTGTGAATGTATCAGAATCTGGCAGCAGGTTGAGAGCCCTCTCCTAGGTGTATATTGATTGGTGCATGCTGGATGACACCTGCACAGGAAAGCAAAGATCCTTTCTCCATTTTCCTCTGTTTCACCAACTCCCTTGCTGCGTTCCATCTCTTTCCTCACCTCTCTGCGACACGCTAGTTGCAACACCGTTACATTCTGTGGTGTCATGCCTTCTGTCTCCTCAGTGGAGGAGGCTCTCACCTTTCACTCCCACATAGTACCACCATGGATGGACCTCTCACCTCTCTCCCTCCTGCCCATTTAGCTTCTGAAATTTGCAGCTGACAAAATGTCAAACACATTTGTGTTCTCCCATGACGGACAACTCTATATGCAGTTTGACTGCTGTCAAGATGATTCTTTCGTGTTTTTTTTTTCTCAATCAATTAGAGAGTGAGAGAGAGACAGAGAGATGGAGGGGGGAGGGAGAAACAAAGAGACAGAGATTTCATCATTACAATAAATGTTTAAGTAAGAAACTATTTCAGGTTATGAATATGTAATAGTATGCAACTCTGAAAGTAGTCAGTGGTCGTCTCTTTTCTACGACACAACCATGGCCCAATCTTTTGTCTCTAAGACTGTCTGAAAAGAGTGCTACAGAGAGGATTTCAGAGGATTGATCAGAATCGTTCATTCTGTAGTGAATAGAGAAGGGAAATGACATGAGAATATATATTGACATATAGATGTGCACAACACATCAGGGAGCACAAAACAATTGAACTCTCAGCAGACTCTGTCTAAGACAGTTATTTACGGTTTTAAATCAATGAAGAATACAATCGCCTCCTTCCACACTCATTGTGGTGCCGGGAGGGTTGAATCAGACACCAAACTTAATCAATAACTAATGATTGTCTAATCAAACCCTGTTGATTCAAAGACTAATGATGCAATTCACGGAGTACTGTCAGAGGCTGACCAGTAGCCAGCCATGTGTGAGTAAAATCACTGGGAAAGCCAATCCAGACAAAAATGTCATATTACAACCTATGTGTTAATAATTGCGTTGTTTTCTCTATAATTAGTTTATACAATACCTTCGGAAAGTATTCAGACGCCTTGACTTTTTCCACATTTTGTTACGTTACAGCCTTATTATAAAATGGATTAAATAAAATGAATAATCTTCATCAATCTACACACAATACCCCATAAGGACAAAGCAAAAACATTTTTTTACTAAATTAAATTAAAAGCAAAAATACCTTATTTGCATAAGTAATCAGACCCTTTGCTATGAGACTCAGAATTGAGCTCAGGTGCATCCTGTTTCCATTGATCATCCTTGAGATGCTTCTATGACTTGATTAGAGTCCACCTGTGATAACTTCAATTAATTGGACATGATTTGGAAAGGCACACACCTGCCTATATAAGGATGCCCAGTGGACAGTGCATGTCAGAGCAATCCCCAACCATGAAGTCGAAGGAATTGTCCATAGAGCTCCGAGATAGGGGAAACTTCTAGAAGGACAACCATCTCTGCAGCGCTCCACCAATCAGGCCTTTATGGTAGAGTAGCCAGACAGAAGCCACTCCTTAGTAACAGCCACATGACAGCCCACTTGGAGTTTGCCAAAAGGCACCTAAAGACTCACAGACATTGAAAAACAAGATTATCTTGTATGATGGAACCAAGATTGAACACTTTGACCTGAATGCCAAGCATCACGTCTGGAGGAAAGCCGGCCCCATCCCTATGGTGAAGCATGGTGGTGGCAGCATCATGCTGTGAGGGTGGTTGTCTTGGCAGGGACTGGGAGACTAGTCAGGATTGAGGGAAAGATGAACGGAGCAAAGTACAGCGAGATCCTTTATGACAACCTGCTCCAGAGTGCTCAGGACCTCAGACTGGTGCGAAGGTTTACCTTCCAACAGGACAACCACCCTAAGCACACAGCTAAGACAACAAAGGAGTGGTTTCGGGACACGTCTCTACATGTCCTTGAGAGGCCCAGCCAGAGCCTGGACTTGATCCCGATTGAACATCTCTTGAGAGACCTGAAAATAGCTATGCAGCAAAGCTCCCCATCCAACCTGACATGTCTTGAGAGGATCTGCAGAGAAGAATGGGAGAAACTCCCCAAATACGGGTGTGCCAAGCTTGTAGCGTCGTAGTCAAGAAGGGTCGAGGCTGTAAACAAGCTCAGTACTTTCTTCAACAAGTAGGGTCTGAATATTTATGCAAATAAATTAGTTCCATTTTTATACATTTCTAATAACCTGTTCAACTTTTTTTGTATTTTCACCCCTTTTTACCACAATTGGTAGTAGTTACAGTCTTGTCTCATCGCTGCAACTCCTGTACGGACTCGGGAGAGGCATAGGTCAAGAGCACAACCCAACCAAGCCGCACTGCTTCTTGATGCAAAGCCTATCCAACCCAAAAGACAGCCGCACCAATGTGTCGGAGGAAACACTGTACACCTGGCGACCGTGTACTGCACCCGGCCTGCCACAGGAGTCTCTAGTGCGCGATGAGACAAGTATATTCCTGGCTGCCGGACAACTGTGCACCACGCCATGGGTCTCCCGGTCACGGCCGGCTGCGACAGAGTCTGGAATCTAACCTAGAATCTCTAGTGGCACAGCTAGCACTGTGATGCAGTGCCTTAGACCACTGTGCCACTCGGGAGGCCCCTGTTCTTTCTTTTTCATCGTGAGTTATTGTGTGTAGATCGAGGAGGGAAAAAAATTACTTAATCCATTTTAGATGGCTTGTGGTCTGAAAACTTTCCGAATGCACTGTATGCCTTGACACAGCGATATATAGGCCTAAGGCCAAGACAATAAGAATAATAAATCCCACCACACATTTGGTTCATTACAAAACCGGAGAGCAACATCTGTCCGGTGAGGTCCACAAAACATATTTTATGTAACAAACAGTTACAGTACATGACCTAGAGAATGGTCAAGCAATGGAATGTTTCCGACAAATGTCTGACTTCTAAACAACTATTGGTTTAGGATCACGTTACTGCAAGTCATGAAGAAAACTGGAGCTGCCTCCACTAATCCAGCACCATTTCAACATCATCTAATCACCTCTGCTTTGTCTAATACAGTGATGACTAAACGATTCCCAAAACAATTTAGTTCAATCAACATAAGCTAAATATCTAAATATGATGTGGCTGTCCGTGTGTGTGTGTGTGTGTGTGTGTGTGTGTGTGTGTGTGTGTGTGTGTGTGTGTGTGTGTGTGTGTGTGTGTGTGTGTGTGTGTGTGTGTGTGTGTGTGTGTGTGTGTGTGTGTGTGTGTGTGTGTGTGTGTAGAAAAAAAAAAGTTGAAAAAAACATGTTGACCCTAGGCCACCTGTTGAAAATAATTGCTTGCTAGCCTAACTCCCTTTCATGTGCAACGATACGCCATGCCAGCCTGTTAACATTAGCCTACAACATCTACATGTTTAACTTCCATCCTCTCAGGCCAGGGCCACAATGTATGAATTTACGGTTGGACCAGAATCGCCGTTGTAGTCATTGGCCAGAGAATTAAGTAAAATCACAAGTCCAAATCATCTTCCATACAAGGAAACATCTGAGATGATTTACAATCTATCTGGTACCAGAAGTCAAGAAGAGCCCCAACTTTTTAATGAGCGGAATGCCAAGGTTAAACTCTACACTGGTATTTATCTTTATCTGAATCCTCTTTATTATCATATTGAATATTTCACATTTCATCTCCTTCTTCCTATTAGGTTTCCAGTCAACCATTCTCCCCTCCTCTACTCCCTCTCCTCTCCTGTTTTCCGCTCTCCTTCTCTCCTCTTCCCCTCCCCTATTCTCCTCCTCCTCTCCCTTCCTCTCTCCTCTTCTCCTCCTCTCGCCTCCTCTCCTCTCCTTTCCTCTCCATTTATTTCCTCTACTTTTCTCTCCTCTCCTCTCCTTCTCTACTCTCCTCTCTTCACTTCCCTCCTTTCCATTCCTTCCCTTTCCACTCCTCTCTTCCTATCCTCTTCTATCCTCCTCTCTCCTCCCCTCATCTCATCTCCTCTTCTCTACTGTCTATAATGTAAAGCAGCTCTGTCAGTCCCAAGGCACAAAATCAATCTCTACCTTTCTATTTGTATGGTGTAGAACCACCCTCACTTCCGATCAATACACATTGAGACGGGATGACAAATCAACGCCCGACTGTTATGTTCTCAGACAGGTCTCCCTTCTCTATAACTAATGAAAAAGCCTGTGTGTGTGTGTGTGTAAGTGCGCAGTGTGAGTGTATGTGGGTGGCAGGCAGCCTGGCGACTACAGAGTTGGGCCAGTAACTGAAAGGTTGCTAGTTTGAATCCACGAACCGTCAAGGTAAAAAAAATATGTGATTTTGCCCTTGAGCAAGGCACTTAACACTAAACATGTCATGGTCACTGTCAAAAATGGCTGATCCCTGGTCATGTACCCACTCTCTGAGGATGTTTCAGGGGACGTTGGGATATGCAAAACATACATTTCCACCTCACACCCACTTGTACATGCAGTGAAACTGTACAAATATAAGCACCCACTAATTGTGCGTGTAAACATGGAGCTTAAAAGTTTAAGGAAAATATTTTTACCTTACAGAACAGGGCATGGACGACCAGGTAGGTGATGTTGATTAGACTCCTGTTGGACAAGCTTGTGGTGTTCCGACAACTGCCAAGCACCTTTGTAGCGAGTTTGTATAGTGAAAGAAGGCAACGTATTCATCAGCAAAGCCCCTTTTGAATGATGACAAGGTTTCTATTGAATAAAGAATACAGGGTACTAGAGCCCTGTTAACTTCACAAACAGTACACTCTGACTCTCAAAATACACCATTCAGTGCACTACTGTAGACCTAACACCTCAATTTATCCTGTAAACCTGCAGTGGACAAGGAAGTGGCCCAGTTAGTGAGACATCTCACAATGCTGCCAGAGGAAAATGTAAACTTCCTGATCTCTTCTGGTTTAAAGCAGTGGCTTAGTTTAGGAGAGGAGGAGCTAGCTGTCTGCCAGAAACAGAGACACGTGTAACTGTCACGCCCTGACCTTAGTATTCTTTGCTTTCTTTATTATTTTTGTTAGGTCAGGGTGTGACATGGGTGATGTATGTTTTTTACCTGTCTAGGGGTTTTGTATGTCTATGGGTGTTTACTAGTCTAGGTTTTATGTATGTCTATGGTTGCCTAGATTGGTTCTCAATTAGAAGCAGCTGTTTATCGTTGTCTCTGATTGGGAACAATATTTAGGCAGCCATATTCCTTGGGTATTTCGTGGGTTATTGTCTATGGTTAGTTGCCTGTGTCTGCACTTGTTTATATATAGCTTCACGTTCGTTTTGTTAAGTTTGTTTAGTGTTCTTCGTTTCATTACAAAGAAGAATGTATTCACATCAAGCTGGGCCTTGGTCTCAATGAACGTGACAGTAACCTTTTGGCTCTGTCCTTGTCACGCCTGCTCCCGCTCTCCCTCTCTAGTGCTCGAGGGCACCGGGCTGCCCTTCATTATGCACACCTGTCACCACCATTACGCGCAGCAGTGCTCATTGGACTCACCTGGACTCCTTCCCTTTGTTGATTGCCCCGTCTATAACTGTCTGCTCCCCCATTTGCTCTCTGTGTCTGCATTTAATGTTGTTATGTGTTCATGTCCAGACGCTGTCCTGTTCCGTTCCATGTCCGTTGATAATTAAATGTTCATTCCCTGTACCTGCTTCTCGCCTCTACCAATGTCAATCCTTACAGTCCTGTTCTAGTCCTTTAGTCTGGAGGGATGGATGGACACCCACTGTGTCACACCTGGTTCAGCTCTCCCTGTTGCCAAGTTGGAAATCAACTCAACAAAAACATCACTCGTTCCTTTTCTCACTTCTGGTGGAGCTGAGATGATAAGATGGATGTAAGCCATTAGTTCTAGCTGAACCTAAACACCTGTAGTGCGCAACCTAGGTGAAACCTATCTAAGGTCAATGGATAGGGATAGGGGTGAGAATAGCTAGGTTTGATGTTGGACTGGTATTTGACCTTGAAATTCATATGTGATGCCTACTATTTTAAGTGGTTAAGACTGTGGTTTCACATGCTTCTCAGCAGCATTTGTGTCACGAGTCCGACCGAGGGTGGCTTCCCTTCCCGGGCAGGTGGAGCTCGGGGGTCGTCGTCACCGGCCTATTAGCTACCACTGATTGTCTTTCCTCCCCCTCCTTGTATGTTTATTGGTAGCACCTGTTTATGTATGATTAGTTTGTCTTTATTAGACAGCCGGCCCGCCTGGTTGTTGTGCGGGATTATTTCAGTGTAACCTTCGGCTCTGTTGTAGAGGTACGTGTTAGTGCCTGGTCATGATTTTTCCGTTGTACATTTTCATTCCCTGTGTTTGGGGCCGTTACTATTGTGAGCACCCTGTGGTGCGTTGGTGCTATTAAAGACGCACAGCATTGCACTCTCTGTCTCCTGCGTTTGACTCCACACCCACGACACCCAGAGCATTACAGAATCCCGCACCTATCAAAGTGAATGCAGTCAGCAGGAGCAGCAGCCAACCCTCTCCCATCGATGGAGGAACGGGTTCTCCACCACACCACCGACCGTGGTCTCCTCTCTCCACCTTCGGCACCCCCGGCTCCGGACTCCCCATCTCCCGACTCCAGCACCCTCCGTCTGACGCTACCGAGGGCTTATGATGGAGCGGCGGCGGGTTGCCAGGGGTTTCTGCTTCAGCTGGAGCTATACCTGGCCACCGTCAGACCCACTCCCTCAGGAGCGGAGAGGGTGAGTGTCCTCATCTCCTGCCTCACGAGTCGTGCTCTGGAGTGGGCGAACGCAGTCTGGAATGGCCCAGACTCAGCGCGGGAGCACTACCCAGAGTTTTCCTGCCGCTTCCGTGCCATGTTTGATCACCCTCTCGACGGCCGAGCGGTGGGAGAACGACTATTTCATCTCAGGCAGGAGAGGAGGAGCGCCCAGGATTACGCGCTGGAGTTACGGTTCCACTCTGTCACTGGATCAGCTGATTGACATGTCCATTTGACTGGACAATCTGCTGGCTGCCCGCGGGCGTTCAGAGAGGGTCCTGTGCGTTCCACCACCCAGCCCCTCCTCTCCCATTCCGATAGAGTTGGGAGGGGCTGCGCCAAGGGGTACCGGAGGAGGAGGCCTTCCCTGCACCAACTGTGGTCGGAGAGGACACACGTCTGATCGGTGCTGGGGGGGTCCGTCTGGGAGTAGAGATGGCAGGCGGAACGCTTTTCGGTCACCCCAGGTGAGTCAGCATCAAACTCACCCAGAACCCCCTGTTGGCCACATGTTTGTCTTAACCTTTTTTCTTCACTTTTTTCCCTCTTCCCAGCATAGGCAGCATAGGGCGCTAGTCGACTCAGGCGCAGCTGGGAACTTTATGGATCGCGGACTCGCCCTTAAGTTAGGGGTTCCGCTGGTGCCGATAGATTCTCCTTTCCCCATGCACTCCCTAGATAGCCGGCCATTAGGGTCAGGGATGGTCAGGGAGACCACGGTTCGACTGGACATGGTGACGCAGGGGAATCATAGGGAGCGTATCAGTTTTTTAAATTATTGATTCGCCTGCGTTTCCAGTGGTGCTGGGGACTCCCTGGCTGGCCCGGCACAATCCTAAAATTTAGTGGAGACAGGGGGTTCTCCAGGGGTGGTCAGAGGAGTGTTCTGGAAGGTGTTTGGGAGTTTCCATCGGTGCCACGTCGGTGGAGAGTCCAGACCAGGGTTCCACGGTGTGCATTCCCCCCGAGTATGCCGATTTGGCAATCGCTTTCAGTAAAGTGAAAGCGACTAAATTACCACCTTATCGACCGGGAAGGGATTGTACGATAGATCTCCAGGTAGACGCTGCGCTTCCCAAGAGTCACGTGTACCCGCTGTCCCAGGAGGTGACGTTGGCAATGGAGACATATATCATGGAGTCGCTGGGACAGGGGTACATTTGGCCCTCCATTTCACCCGTCTCCTCAAGTTTCTTTTTTGTGAGGAAAAAGGAGGGACGTTTGCGTCCGTGTATTGATTATAGAGGTCTAAACGCCATCACAGTGGGGTATAGTTACCCTCTACCTCTCATCGCTACGGCGGTGGAATCATTCCACGGAGCGCAGTTCTTCACAAAACTGGATCTCAGGAGCGCGTATAGTCTGGTGTGTATTCGGAAGGGAGACGAGTGGAAAACCGCATTTAGTACCACATCAGGCCACTATGAGTACCTCGTCATGCCGTATGGGTTAAAAAATGCTCCAGCCGTTTTTCAATCCTTTGTAGACGAGATTCTCAGGGATCTGTGCTGGCAGGGAGTGGTTGTTTATATCGATGACATTCTCATCTACTCGGCCACTCACACCGCGCATGTGTCTCTGGTGCGCAAGGTGCTTGGTAGACTGCTGGAGCATGACCTATACGTCAAGGCTGAGAAATGCGTGTTCTTTAAATGAGCCGTCTCTTTTCTGGGATATCGCATTTCCACCTCGGGGGTAGTGATGGAGGGCGACCGCATTAGGGCCGTGCGTAATTGGCCGACTCCGACCACGGTAAATGAGGTGCAGCGGTTTTTGGGTTTTGCCAACTACTACCGGAGGTTTATCCGGGGTTTTGGACAGATAGCGGCTCACATTACCTCACTGCTGAAGGGGGGCCCAGTGCGGTTGCAGTGGTCAGCAGAGGCGGATGGAGCATTCAACAAGTTGAAGGCGCTGTTCACTGATGCGCCCGAGTTGGCGCATCCGGACACCTCTCTAGCATTCATAGTGGAGGTGGATGCATCCGAGGCTGGGATGGGTGCCGTGCTATCACAGCGCTCGGGTACGCCACCAAAACTCCGCCCCTGCGCTTTCTTCTCAAGGAAGCTCAGCCCAGCGGAGCGTAACTATGATGTGGGGGACCGGGAGTTGCTTGTGGTGGTTAGAGCTCTGAAGGTGTGGAGACACTGGCTTGAGGGGGCTAAGCACCCCTTTCTCATCTGGACCGACCACCAGAACCTGGAGTATATTCGGGCAGCTAGGAGACTTAACCCACGTCAGGCAAGGTGGGCCATATTGTTCACCCGGTTCCGGTTTACTTTGTCTTATAGACCGGGCTCCCAGAACGTAAAGGCTGACGCACTGTCCCGCCTTTACGACACAGAGGATGGGTCTACCGAACCTATTCCCATTCTTCCCGCCTCAAAGCTGGTAGCACCAGTGGTATGGGAGGTGGACTCGGACATCGAGCGGGCGTTACGGGCTGAACCCGCGCCTCCTCAGTGTCCAGCGGGGCGAAGGTACGTGCCGCTTGGTGTTCGGGACAAACTGATTCAGTGGGCTCACGTCCTACCCTCCTCGGGTCACCCTGGGGTGACGAGGACAGTAGGGAGCCTCCAGGGGAGGCATTGGTGGCCTACTTTGGCTAAGGACGTTAAGGGTTATGTCTCCTATTGTTCAGTGTGCGCTCAGAGTAAGGCTCCTAGGCACCTTCCTAGAGGGAAGTTACGGCAGAAGAGGAGTGCTGATCGTCACCGCAGTGAGGCCCCCGTGTTTGTACTGGGGGACAGGGTCTGGCTCTCGACCCGAAACCTACCTCTCCGCTTGCCCTGCCGGATGCTGGGTCCGCAGTGTGTAGGGCCCTTTAAAGTCCTGAGGAGAATAAACGAGGTGTGTTATCGATTACAACTCCCTTCCTATTATCGTATTAACCCCTCGTTTCATGTGTCTCTCCTCAGGCCGGTGGTAGCTGGTCCCCTGCAGGACAGTGAGGTGCCGGAGGTCCCTCCCCCCCTCTGGACATCGAGGGGTCCCCGGCGTACACGATCCGGGCCATTCTGGACTCAAGACGCCGGGTGAGGGGCCTGCAGTACCTCGTGGACTGGGAGGGGTATGGCCTGGAGGAGAGGTGCTGGGTACCGGTGGGGGACATCTTGGATCCATCCATGTTGAGGGATTTCCATCGCCTCCATCCGGATCGCCCTGCACCTCGTCCTCTGGGGCGACCTCGAGGCCAGTGTCGGCGCTCTGCGGGAGCCGCACGTCAGGGGGGGGGGTACTGTCACGAGTCCGACCGAGGGTGGCTTCCCTTCCCGGGCGGGTGGCGCTCGGCGGTCGTCGTCACCGGCCTATTAGCTACCACTGATTGTCTTTCCTCCCCCTCCTTGTATGTTTATTGGTAGCACCTGTTTATGTATGATTAGTTTGTCTTTATTAGACAGCCGGCCCGCCTGGTTGTTGTGCGGGATTATTTCAGTGTAACCTTCGGCTCTGTTGTAGAGGTACGTGTTAGTGCCTGGTCGTGATTTTTCCGTTGTACATTTTCATTCCCTGTGTTTGGGGCCGTTACTATTGTGAGCACCCTGTGGTGCGTTGGTGCTATTAAAGATGCACAGCATTGCACTCTCTGTCTCCTGCGTTTGACTCCACACCCACAACACCCGGAGCATTACAATTTGGATTGATTTGAATGAATTCATTTAGTGATTTTCTGAAAGAAACTACAGGAGGGCCCTTCAGATTATGGAACAGCGTAGAGCATAACAGTAATAGTTGGTCCCCGCAGGTTTCCTGGTACCTCTGCATTAGCCAAAAAGGACAAAAACCCACTGGACCCACTGGACAGAACGCTGGTTGAATCAATGATGTTTCCACATCAATTCAACAAAGAAATGCAATATGACGATGTTCAAACAATGTGGAAAACTGATTGGATTTGCAAAAGGTCATCAACTTAAGTGAATTTCATCGTTTTTGTTGGTGTTGTTTTTTCAATACGTAAATCCAATAACATGGTGACCTCTGTGTTCAGTGGGCAGGCACTCCATATCTCTATTCTCCATTTGATGTCTTCCACAGCCTCTCTCTGTCAAAGGGCATTCTATCTTGATTTTCCATCAACAGTAGCAATGGTACATTCTCATGGATCTCAATATACAAAGGATATTTTATCTTAGCCAAGGGACACAACAGGTGTCCATAACAGAATATTCATGCACTTGGTAATTCAATAATGTTCGGATTAAATTAAAAGCACATTTCGCCAGATAGCTCACACCACGCATTGCATGAAGTTGCTGGGTGCCATGGAGACAGAGAATATTGAGGAAAAGTCTGTGTTCATGTTATGCTGGTGAATGAGGACCCAAAAGCGACTTAACGAAAACAGAGTCTTTATTCCAGTTTTAGACAAAAGAGATAATCCTGGATATATCTAGGTGAAAACAAAACAGGAAAACTGAAATCCACTCGTCAGTAGAGAGGAATGACTGGAGACTCGACCACAGACTGCAGGTTGTTTCGGGAAGGCACCGGCCGTAGCTGACACTGACACCTGCTCACACGCAGCATCTGAAGAAGGTAAAACACGACAGGGAGTAACAAGGACACAGAACAGCGAACATCATACAAGGATCCGACAAGGACAGAAGCGGAAAACAGAGGAAGAAATAGGGGCTCTAATCAGAGGGCAAAATAGGGGACAGGTGTGAAAAGAGTAAATGAGGTAGTTAGGAGAATGAGGAACAGCTGGGAGCAGGAACGGAACGATAGAGAGAGAGAGCGAGAGAGGGAGAGAGGGAGGGGGAGAGAGGGATAGAAAGAGGGAAAGAACCTAATAAGACCAGCAGAGGGAAACGAATAGAAGGGAAGCACAGAGACAAGACATGATAACCAATGACAAAACATGACAGTTCAACCATACAACATGCACGCACACATGCACCAATGGAGAAACTGTATCCAATGGAGAGGCTGTAACCATTGGAGAAGCTGTATCCGTTGGAGAAACTGTAACCATTGGAGAAACTGTAACCATTGGAGAAACTGTAACCATTGGAGAGGCTGTAACCATTGGAGAAACTGTAACTATTGGGGAAACTGTAACCATTGAAGAAATTGTAACCATTGGAGAGGCTGTAACCATTGGGGAAACTGTAACCATTGGAGAAACTGTAAACTTTGGAGGAACTTTAACCATTGGAGAAACTGTAACCATTGGAGAAACTGTAACCATTGGAGAAGCTGTAACCATTGGAGAGGCTGTAACCATTGGACAAACTGTAACCATTGGAGAAACTGTATCCATTGGAGAAACTGTAACCATTGGAGAAACTGTAACCATTGGAGAAGCTGTAACCATTGGAGAAACTGTAACCATTGGAGAAACTGTAACCATTGGAGAGGCTGTAACCATTGGAGAGGCTGTAACCATTGGAGAAACTGTAACCATTGGAGAGGCAGTAACCATTGGAGAAACAGTAACCAATGGAGAAAGAGTAACCATGGATAAACTGTAACCATTGGAGAAACAGTAACTATTGGAGAAACTGTAACCATTGGAGAGGCTGTAACCATTGGAGAGGCTGTAACCATTTGGAGAGGCTGTAACCATTGGAGAAACTGTAACCATTGGAGAGGCTGTAACCATTGGAGAGGCTGTAACCATTGGAGAAACTGTATCCATTGGAGAAACTGTAACCATTGGAGAAACTGTAACCATTGGAGAAGCTGTAACCATTGGAGAAACTGTAACCATTGGAGAAACTGTAACCATTGGAGAGGCTGTAACCATTGGAGAGGCTGTAACCATTTGGAGAGGCTGTAACCATTGGAGAAACTGTAACCATTGGAGAGGCAGTAACCATTGGAGAAACAGTAACCAATGGAGAAAGAGTAACCATGGATAAACTGTAACCATTGGAGAAACAGTAACTATTGGAGAAACTGTAACCATTGGAGAGGCTGTAACCATTGGAGAGGCTGTAACCATTTGGAGAGGCTGTAACCATTGGAGAAACTGTAACCATTGGAGAGGCTGTAACCATTGGAGAGGCTGTAACCATTTTGAGAAACTGTAACCATTGGAGAAACTGTAACTATTGGAGAGGCTGTAACCATTGGAGAGGCTGTAACCATTTGGAGAGGCTGTAACCATTGGAGAAACTGTAACCATTGGAGAAACTGTAACTATTGGAGAAACTGTAACCATTGGAGAGGCTGTAACCATTGGAGAGGCTGTAACCATTTGGAGAGGCTGTAACCATTGGAGAAACTGTAACCATTGGAGAGGCTTTAACCATTGGAGAGGCTGTAACCATTTTGAGAGGCTGTAACCATTGGAGAGACTGTAACCATTGGAGAGGCTGTAACCATTGGAGAGGTTGTAACCATTTGGAGAGGGTGTAACCATTTGGAGAGGGTGTAACCATTGGAGAGGATGTAACCATTGGAGAAACTGTAACCATTGGAGAAACTGTAACCATTGGAGAAACAGTAACCAATGGAGAAAGAGTAACCATGGATAAACTGTAACCATTGGAGAAACTGTAACCATTGGAGAAACTGTAACTATTGGAGAAACTGTAACCATTGGAGAGGCTGTAACCATTGGAGAAACTGTAACCATTGGAGAAACTGTAACCATTGGAGAAACTGTAACCATTGGAGAAGCTGTATCCATTGGATAGGCTGTAACCATTGGAGAGGCTGTAACCATTTGGAGAGGCTGTAACCATTGGAGAAACTGTAACCATTGGAGAGGCTGTAACCATTGGAGAAACTGTATCCATTGGAGAGGCTGTAACCATTGGAGAAACTGTAACCATTGGAGAAACTGTAACCATTGGAGAAACAGTAACCAATGGAGAAAGAGTAACCATGGATAAACTGTAACCATTGGAGAAACTGTAACCATTGGAGAAACTGTAACCATTGCAGAAACTGTAACCAATGGAGAAAGAGTAACCATGGATAAACTGTAACCATTGGAGAAACTGTAACCATTGGAGAAACTGTAACCATTGGAGAAACTGTATCCATTGGAGAAACTGTAACCATTGGAGAGGCTGTAACCATTGGAGAAAGAGTAACCATGGAGAAACTGTAACCATTGGAGAGGCTGTATCCATTGGAGAAACTGTAACCATTGGAGAGGCTGTAACCATTGGAGAGGCAGTAACCATTGGAGAAACAGTAACCAATGGAGAGGCTGTAACCATTGGAGAGGCTGTAACCATTTGGAGAGGCTGTAACCATTGGAGAAACTGTAACCATTGGAGAAACTGTAACCACTGGAGAAGCTGTAACCATTAGAGAAGCTGTAACCATTGGAGAGACTGTAACCATTGGAGAGAAGGTAACCCTTTGGAGAGGCGGCAACCCATTGGAGGGCAACCCTCTCTCTCCTTCCTCCCTCGAACTATTTCCTCTGTGTGATTGTAGTCCTTTAGGCCAGCGATTCCCCCTAGTATACGTTTTGTTTTTTTGCCCTAGCACTTCAAATAACCATCATCAAGCTTTGATTTTATATGAATCCGCTGTGTAGTGCTAGAGTAAAAAACAAAACGTGTTGGGGTTGTATGGGTGGCCCAGGACCGAGTTTGAGAAACCCTGTGTAACGGTTCTCTTTAGTTGAAGGAGAGTCAGAGCAAAATGCGGCGTGGCTATTGCGATCCATGTTTAATGAAAGAAAGTAAACACGAATCAAATACAAAAAACAATAAACGTAACACGAAAACCGAAACAGCCTAATACTGGTGCAAAGTAACACAGAGACAGTAACAAGGACAATCACCCACAAAACCCAACACCAAACAGGCTACCTAAATATGGTTCCCAATCAGAGACAATGACGAACACCTGCCTCTGATTGAGAACCATATCAGGCCAAACATAGAACTAGACAAACTAGACATGTAACATAGAATGCCCACTCAGCTCACACCCTGACCAACCAAAACATAGAAACATACAAAGCAAACTATGGTCAGGGTGTGACACCCTGCTATACACTAGAGCAGTATCTCCCAACTCCAGTCCTTGAGTACCCCGAAAATCAAGCGCATCTGATTAAACTTGTCAGCTAATCATGAAGCCCTCAATGAGTTGAATCAGGTATGTTTGTCCAGGGCTACAAAACAAATGTGTTCTGGTGGGGGTACTGGAGGACTGGAGTTATAAACACTGTTGGGGGTACTAGAGGACTGGAGTTATAACACTGTTGGGGGTACTGGAGGACTGGAGTTATAACACTGTTGGGGGTACTAGAGGACTGGAGTTATAACACTGTTGGGGTACTAGAGGACTGGAGTTATAAACACTGTTGGGGGTACTGGAGGACTGGAGTTATAACACTGTTGGGGTACTAGAGGACTGGAGTTATAACACTGTTGGGGGTACTAGAGGACTGGAGTTATAAACACTGTTGGGGCTACTAGAGGACTGGAGTTATAACACTGTTGGGGGTACTAGAGGACTGGAGTTATAAACACAGGGCTAGAGAGAGAGGGAATGAGAGACATGCCTAGAGAGCTATTTGGTCCCTACAGTCCTTCCCTGACAGAAATATGTGCTATTGATTACTAAACAGGATTCAACATTCTCATTAGTGTGATTAATCACATTTTTTTTGTTACTGCCTCATTTAAAATTCCATGAATAAGTAAATGAATAAAGAGTTGTAAAGCTCAATCCATTTCCCCCACCTCATCCTGATTTATTCCTATTTGTGGAAAGAATGCAGAAAGCATAATTTGGGTTTTAAATCAAAACCATGCAGGGTCCTGCTATTACAGTGATATATCCTCAGGGCTGGTCCGTGACTTCCTTGATACTTAGTTACTGTGCTAGGTTAGTGCATAAAGACACCCCCGTGGTGGATAGAAGGCATTCATTCATAGTATTCCTCTTCCAGGTATAATACAACAGTGTATGTACACAGCATACACAGCAAATGACCCAGTGTTAAACAAGAGAAAGTAACACTGAGAGTGTTGAGTCTTTGGACCCTTATAGACGTCAGAACAGTGTTAAATTAATAACACACAGCTTAGTGTAAAGCCTTATTGTCAGCGTCGGGTGTATAGGTGGCAGGGAAGTCAGGCGCAGGAGAGTCAAAATGAAGTGTAAATGGAGTCTTTTAATATATGTCAACAGAACATGCTCCATAACACTAAAAAGTATAGACATGAAAAACATGGGTACGAGGACCCGTCTCGCACCAATACAACAAAATGACAACACTGACAATAAAACAATCTCTGACAAAGACATGAGGGGAAACAGAGGGTTAAATACACAACAGGTAATGAATGGGATTGAAAACAGGTGTGTGGGAAGACAACACAAAACCAATGGAAAATGAAAAATGGATCAATGATGGCTAGAAGACCGGTGACGTCAAACGCCGAGCACCGCCCGAATAAGGAGAGGCAATGACTTTGGCAGAAGTCGTGACACTTATTCAAATATTTCCCAGAGTGCCTTGCCTTTTCGGAATAAATTGTAGTGTCACCACCCATGACTGTACTTAGTGACAGAGACATGGTTGTTGCATTCATCAATTATGGGTCCTATGGTTTTCACCAAGTGAGAGCCTAACCAAATAGGTTAACATGATTTTATTAAATATATTTAACACAATGCCATATGTCTTTCATAAGGCCTAATTTGACGGTCTAGTTGTACCCTAATACATGGGCCTGAAACTCATACACATCACTTTGAACCAAAACTACACCTATAATTATCATATTTCCCAAAGTCTTACAGTGTGTTATTCCTTTAGGGAACATTTGACAGTCACCTTCTAAATGTGTTCTTCAATCGTTGGTTTTCCCTGTACTGACATGACTTATCCAAAAATGAAACCTTATACTATAGCAAACGACAATGAACATAAAACTAAATAGAACAAAATTGAACATCTCAATCCTGCCAAATATATATAAGAATTATGCATCTTATTTTACTGGGTGGCATTTGCTTTCACAAATCAGTCACTTCAAATTCCCATCAAAGCCACAGCCCCTAACTTGTTGTGCATCCAGTAAGGCATAAAAACATGCTGCCAACAAGTTGAACAAATTGACAAAGACTTGTAAACAACCAGCACACAGCCACATGGTTGAATAATACATATTGGACCACACACAAACACTGTTCCATATTTTCTCCCATCTTTGCTTCGTACCTAAAGCCATTTTACACTTCACGGTCCAATTTTGTAGTCACTGGAGTTTGGTGAAGCATGTAGCAACATCAACGGAAAATTGAGGATTGTATAAACGGCTTTGGATGCAGTCAAAGCTGTTTATGGGGATCTGCAACTATTGGAGTGGGCGTGAAGGGGAGACGAGGGGGAGAGGAGGGGGAGACGAGGGGGAGCGAAGGGGAGACAAGGGGGAGAGGAGGGGGAGACGAGGGGGAGAGGAGGGGGAGAGGAGTGGGCGCGGAGGGGAGATGAGGGGGAGACGAGGGGGAGACGAGGGGGAGACGAGGGGGAGAGGAGGGGAGAGGGATGGGCGCGAAGGGGAGAGGAGGGGGAGAGGAGGGGGAGACGAGGGGGAGAGGAGGGGGAGAGGAGTGGGCGCGAGGGGGAGACGAGGGGGAGATGAGGGGGAGAGGAGTGGGCGAGAAGGGGAGACGAGGGGGAGAGGAGGGGGAGAGGAGGGGGAGATGAGGGGGAGACGAGGGGGAGAGGAGTGAGCGCGAAGGGGAGACGAGGGGGAGAGGAGGGGGAGATGAGGGGGAGACGAGGGGGAGACGAGGGGGAGACGAATGGGCGTGAAGGGTAGACGAGGGAGAGAAAGAGGCTGTAGAGGACGATGTTATTGATCAGAATTGTGATGATATTTTGTGTTTGAAAATGTAGACAAATACATGCTGATAGATCCACAAAGGCTGTTTTACTACCACAACCTCTAGGTTTTATTTGAAAAACAGAGCCATCTCTCTCACACAGGCAATTTTTCATTCTCTTTCGCTCTTTCTCTCTCGCTCTCGCCCTTTCATCGCAAAACTGTTCAGAAGTTGTTTTGCTTCTCTTTTGATCTGAAGAAGAAGCGTCATACCCACATCTATTGCCTGCCCTAAGCAGTCGTTTCACCAGAGAGAGTGGAGCCAGAGAGCTCCTCTGTAAGATGGGGTAAAGGCCTAGCTAAAATAATGTTTGGCCAAATACACTTCAGTAAATGATACACTTCTCTTATCATTCTTTCTACTGCAGGTGGTAGCAGAGAAAGCAATCTGGTGTTCTATCCATTTACTGTGTCGTAATGAAAGAAAGGGTTATGAACAGAAAGACTCCCACACACACAGCATGCTGCCTACATCTCTACGGTCCAAACTTTGTCTGTCTTGATAGCTACTATAGATGACGTAGAGAGGAAATTCAGAAACTCCTGGAGGTGTACGGGAATCAATTTTTTTTAAAGAACAACAATAGAACAAACACGTTTTGGCATTTGGCATTTGGCATTCTTCAGGAGTTTTGGGGGGGCCTTGGGTGGAAAGAAACGGAGTGGCAGCGCTCCTTTCGTTTTGGTTTGATAGCTAGATGATGAAATCATATTTTCTGGCTCTGCAATACTGCACAAAATATCATATTTTGTAACAGGTATGTCTATATAATATTTCCCCTATACATGTACATAGATTTGAATATCTATTGATTCTCTCCATCCAATTTATTTTCCCTATAGAAATGCAGTGTGGCATTGTCACCTTTTGACCTTAGTTCCTTTGTTATGTCCTTGTTTTAGTATGGTCAGGGTGTGAGTTGGGTGGGTTGTCTATGTTCTTTTTTCTATTATTTGGGATTTTCTGTTCGGCCTGGTATGGTTTTCAATTAGAGGCAGTTGTCAATCGTTGTCCCTGATTGAGAATCATACTTAGGCAGCCTGTTTTCACCCTTGATTTGTGGGTGTTTATTTTCCGTGTTACTGTTTGTGCCACACGGGACTGTTTTGGTTTGATTACGTCACGTTTATTGCTTTTGTTCTGTGTTCATTACTTTATTAAAAACATGAACACTTACCTTACTTTGGTCCTCACCTTCTTCCACCACAGACGATCGTTACAGGCATAGCATTTTGCCAATAGGATGCATTTTTTCACCCATCTACACATACTGTAATACTTCTTAATTTTTGCAAATGTATTGAAAGAAATACAGAAATATCTCTGAGCAAATACATGTTAGAATCACCTTTTGCAGGTTTGGCAGTGATTATAGCTGTGAGTCTTACTGGGTAAGTCTCTAAGAGCTTTGCCTCACCTGGATTGTACAATATTTGCACACTTGGATTATACAATATTTGCACATTATTATTTAAGAAATTATTCTATCTCTGTCAAGTTGGTTGTTGATCATTGCTAGACAGCTATTTTCAAGTCTTGCCATAGATGTTTAAGCTTATTCAATGTTGTCTTGGTAAGACAGGTGAGTATTGTCGAGTAACTACAATGTTGTTGATTCATCCTCAGTTTTCACCTATCACAGCTGTTTAACTCTGTAACTGTTTTAAAGTCACCAATGGGCTGCATGGTGAAATCCCTGAGCTGTTTCCTTCTTCTCCGGCAACTAGGTTAGGAAGGAAGACTGTATCTTTGTAGTGACTGGGTGCGTTGATACATCATCCAAAGTGTAAATAATAACTTCCCCATGCTCAAAGGGATATTCATTGTATGCTTTTCACCCATCTCCCAATATGAGCCCTTCTTTGCGAGGCATTGTAAAATTTCCCTGGTCTTTGTGGTTGAATCAGTGTTTGAAATGCACTTCTCGAATAAGGGATCTTACAGATAATTGTAAACAATTTATATACGAAAGAATGTGGACACCCCTTCAAATGAGTGGATTTGGATATTTCAGCCATACCCATTTCTGACAGGTGTATAAAATCAAGCACACAGACATGCAATCTCCATAAACAAACAATTGCATTTGAAGGGCCTTACAGAAGAGCTCAGTGACTTTCAATGTGGCGCCATCATAGGATGCCACCTTTCCAACATGTCAGTTCATACAAATTCTGCCCTGCTAGAGCTTCCCCGGTCAACTGTAAGTGCTGTTATTGTGAAGTGGAAACATCTTGGAGCAACAATGGCTCAGCCGTGAAGTGGTAGGCCACACAACCTCACAGAATGGGACCGCCAAGTGCAGATGTGCATTAACTCACTACCGAGTTCCAAACTTCCTCTGGAAGAAATGGCGCACAAGAACTGTTCATCAGGAGCGTCATGAAAGGGGTTTCCATGGCCGAGCAGCCGCACACAAGCCTAAGATCACCATGCACAATGCCATGCATCGGCTGGAGTGGTGTAAACGCATTCAGTGGAAACGCATTCTCCGGAGTGATGAAATACTTGTCACCATCTGGCAATCCGACAGACGAATCTGGGTTTGGCGGATGCCAGGAGAATGCTACCTGCCCCAATGGGCTCGTGGGCTTCCACGCTGTCCTTCCTCTCTGTCCTTCCACGCTGTCCATCCACTCTGTCCTTCCACGCTGTCCTTCCACTCTGTCCTTCAACGCTGTCCTTCCACACAGTCCTTGTTTGTTTCATGCCGGTTATATATTAAATGTTTGGGGAAGGCCATTTCTTGTTTCAGCATGACAATGCCCCCGTGCATACAGGTCCATACAGAAATGGTTTGTCGAGATTGGTGTGGAAGAACTGGACTGGCCTGCACAGACCCCTGACCTCAACCCCATCGAACACCTTTGGGATGAATTGGAACACCTACTGCGAGCCAGGCCTAATCGCCCAACATCAGTGCCTGACCTCACTAATGCTCTTGTGGATGAATGGAAGCAATTGCCTGCAGCAATGTTCCAAAATACAGTGGAAAGCCTCCCAGAAGAGTGGAGGCTGTTATAGCTGCAAAGGGGGGACCAGCTCCTTATTAATGCCCATGACTTTATAATGAGATGTTCGACGAGCAGGTGTCCGCATCAAATCAAATTTTATTTGTCACATACACATGGTTAGCAGATGTTAATGCGAGTGTAGCGAAATGCTTGTGCTTCTAGTTCCGACAATGCAGTGATAACCAACAAGTAATCTAACTAACAATTCCAAAACTACTGTCTTATACACAGTGTAAGGGGATAAGGAACATGTACATAAGGATATATGAATGAGTGATGGTACAGAGCAGCATACAGTAGATGGTATCGAGTACAGTATATACATATGAGATGAGTGTGTAGACAAAGTAAACAAAGTGGCATAGTTAAAGTGGCTAGTGATACATGTGTTACATAAGGATGCAGTCGATGTTGTAGAGTACAGTATATACATATGCATATGAGATGAATAATGTAGGGTAACATTATATAAGGTAGCATTGTTTAAAGTGGCTAGTGATATATTTACATCATTTCCCATCAATTCCCATTATTAAAATGGCTGGAGTTGGGTCAGTGTCAATGACAGTGTGTTGGCAGCAGCCACTCAATGTTAGTGGTGGCTGTTAACAGTCTGATGACCTTGAGATAGAAGCTGTTTTTCAGTCTCTCGGTCCCAGCTTTGATGCACCTGTACTGACCTCGCCTTCTGGATGATAGCGGGGTGAACAGGCAGTGGTTTGGGTGGTTGATGTCCTTGATGATCTTTATGGCCTTCCTGTAACAACGGGTGGTGTAGGTGTCCTGGAGGGCAGGTAGTTTGCCCCGGTGATGCGTTGTGCAGTCCTCACTACCCTCTGGAGAGCCTTACGGTTGAGGGCGGAGCAGTTGCCGTACCAGGCGGTGATACAGCCCGCCAGGATGCTCTCGATTGTGCATCTGTAGAAGTTTGTGAGTGCTTTTGGTGACAAGCCGAATTTCTTCAGCCTCCTGAGGTTGAATAGGCGCTGCTGCGCCTTCTTCACGACGCTGTCAGTGTGAGTGGACCAATTCAGTTTGTCTGTGATGTGTATGCCGAGGAACTTAAAACTAGCTACCCTCTCCACTACTGTTCCATCGATGTGGATAGGGGTGTGTTCCCTCTGCTGTTTCCTGAAGTCCACAATCATCTCCTTAGTTTTGTTGACGTTGAGTGTGAGGTTATTTTCCTGACACCACACTCCAAGGGCCCTCACCTCCTCCCTGTAGGCCGTCTCGTCGTTGTTGGTAATCAAGCCTACCACTGTTGTGTCGTCCGCAAACTTGATGATTGAGTTGGAGGCGTGCGTGGCCACGCAGTCGTGGGTGAACAGGGAGTACAGGAGAGGGCTCAGAACGCACCCTTGTGGGGCCCCCGTGTTGAGGATCAGCGGGGAGGAGATGTTGTTGCCTACCCTCACCACCTGGGGCGGCCCGTCAGGAAGTCCAGTACCCAGTTGCACAGGGCGGGGTCGAGACCCAGGGTCTCGAGCTTGATGACGAGCTTGGAGGGTACTATGGTGTTGAATGCCGAGCTGTAGTCGATGAACAGCATTCTCACATAGGTATTCCTCTTGTCCAGGTGGGTTAGGGCAGTGTGCAGTGTGGTTGAGATTGCATCGTCTGTGGACCTATTTGGGCGGTAAGCAAATTGGAGTGGGTCTAGGGTGTCAGGTAGGGTGGAGGTGATATGGTCCTTGACTAGTCTCTCAAAGCACTTCATGATGACGGAAGTGAGTGCTACGGGGCGGTAGTCGTTTAGCTCAGTTACCTTAGCTTTCTTGGGAACAGGAACAATGGTGGCCCTCTTGAAGCATGTGGGAACAGCAGACTGGTATAGGGATTGATTGAATATGTCCGTAAACACACCGGCCAGCTGGTCTGCGCATGCTCTGAGGGCGCGGCTGGGGATGCCGTCTGGGCCTGCAGCCTTGCGAGGGTTAACACGTTTAAATGTCTTACTCACCTCGGCTGCAGTGAAGGAGAGACTGCATGTTTCCGTTGCAGGCCGTGTCAGTGGCACTGTATTGTCCTCAAAGCGGGCAAAAAAGTTATTTAGTCTGCCTGGGAGCAAGACATCCTGGTCCGTGACTGGGCTGGATTTCATCTTGTAGTCCGTGATTGACTGTAGACCCTGCCACATGCCTCTTGTGTCTGAGCCATTGAATTGAGATTCCACTTTGTCTCTGTACTGACGCTTAGCTTGTTTGATAGCCTTACGGAGGGAATAGCTGCACTGTTTGTATTCAGTCATGTTGCCAGACACCTTGCCCTGATTAAAAGCAGTGGTTCGCGCTTTCAGTTTCACGCGAATGCTGCCATCAATCCACGGTTTCTGGTTAGGGAATGTTTTTATCGTTGCTATGGGAATGACATCTTCGACGCACGTTCTAATGAACTCGCACACCGAATCAGCGTATTCGTCAATATTCCCATCTGACGCAATACGAAACATGTCCCAGTCCACGTGATGGAAGCAGTCTTGGAGTGTAGAGTCAGCTTGGTCTGACCAGCGTTGGACAGACCTCAGCGTGGGAGCCTCTTGTTTTAATTTCTGTCTGTAGGCAGGGATCAGCAAAATGGAGTCGTGGTCAGCTTTTCCGAAAGGGGGCGGGGCAGGGCCTTATATGCGTCGCGGAAGTTAGAGTAACAATGATCCAAGGTTTTACCACCCCTGGTTGCGCAATCGATATGCTGATAAAATTTAGGGAGTCTTGTTTTCAGATTGGCTTTATTAAAATCCCCAGCTACAATGAATGCAGCCTCCGGATAAATGTTTTCCAGTTTGCAAAGAGTTAAATAAAGTTCGTTCAGAGCCATCGATGTGTCTGCTTGGGGGGGGATATATACGGCTGTGATTATAATCAAAGAGAATTCTCTTGGAAGATAATGCGGTCTACATTTGATTGTGACATTTGATTGATTTGAGGAATTCTAAATCAGGTGAACAGAAGGATTTGAGTTCCTGTACAAATTGGTGTTTCCTTCATCACATCACTTAGGGGGGGGTGGGGTGAGAGGTATTACTTAACCTATACTTAAAGAGGTGGGGTTTTGTCTCCGGAAGGGGGTGACAGAGTTTGATGACACGCAGTTTTACTGGGCTGCTGTACTTCCTCAGTGGTACAGAGATGAGATAGTCATAAACAAATAATGTTAAACACTGTTTAGCAAATGTTTTACTTGGCCATAACAAAGGGGTTGAATACTTATTGACTCAAGAAATGTATGTTTTTCATTTTTAATTCATTTGTAAAAAAGTATAAAAACATAAATCCACTTTGAGAATTAAGGAGCATTGTGTGTAGGCCAGTGACACAAAATCTGTTATGCAGGTGAATGAGGACCCAAAAGCGACTTGGCGAAAACAGTCTTTATTCCAGTAAAGGAAAAAGGCAATACTCCTAGACAAATCGGAGCAGAAAACAAAACATAAAAAACTAATTCCACTCGTAGTGACGAGGACAGACTGGAGACTCGACCATAAACTGTAGGTTGCCTCGGGAAGGCACCGACCGTAGCAGACTCAGACACCTGCTCACACGCAGCATCTGAGGGAAACAAGACACGACAGGGCGAGACAAAGACACAGCACGGCGAACAATATACAAGGATCCGACAGGACAGAAACGGAAAACAAGGGGAGAAATAGGGACTCTAATCAGAGGACAAGATAGGGAACAGGTGTGGAAAGACTAAATGAGTGAGTAGGAGAATGAGGAACAGCTGGGAGCAGGAACGGAACGATAGAGAGAGGAGAGAGAGGGAGGGAGAGAGAGAGGGATAGAAAAAGGGAACGAACCTAATAAGACCAGCAGGGGGAAACGAACAGAAGGGAAAGCATAATGACAAGACAATATAAGACAAAACATGACAGTACCCCCCCCCACTCACCGAGCGCCTCCTGGCGCACTCGAGGAGGAATCCTGGCGGCAACGGAGGAAATCATCAATCAGCGAACAGTCCAGCACTTCCCGAGACGGAACCCAACTCCTCTCCTCAGGACCGTAACCCTCCCAATCCACTAAGTATTGGTGACCCCGTCCCCGAGAACGCATGTCCATGATCCTACGTACCTTGTAAATAGGTGCGCTCTCGACAAGGACGGGGGGGGGGAAGAAGAACGGGGGTGCGAAGAAAGGGCTTGATACAGGAGACATGGAAGACAGGATGGACGCGACGAAGATGTCGCGGAAGAAGCAGTCGCACAGCGACAGGATTGACGACCTGGGAGACACGGAACGGACCAATGAACCGCGGAGTCAACTTACGAGAAGCTGTCGTAAGGGGAAGGTTACAAGTGGAAAGCCACACTCTCTGGCCGCAACAATACCTAGGACTCTTAATCCTACGTTTATTGGCGGCTCTCACAGTCTGTGCCCTGTAACGGCAAAGTGCAGACCTCACCCTCCTCCAGGTGTGCTCACAACGTTGGACAAACGCTTGAGCGGAGGGAACGCTGGACTCGGCAAGCTGGGATGAGAACAGAGGAGGCTGGTAACCCAGACTACTCTGAAACGGAGATAACCCGGTAGCAGACGAAGGAAGCGAGTTGTGAGCGTATTCTGCCCAGGGAGCTGTTCTGCCCAAGACGCAGGGTTTCTAAAAGAAAGGCTGCGTAGTATGCGACCAATCGTCTGATTGGCCCTTTCAGCTTGACCGTTAGACTGGGGATGAAACCCGGAAGAGAGACTGACGGACGCACCAATCAAACGACAGAACTCCCTCCAAAACTGTGACGTGAATTGCGGACCTCTGTCTGAAACGGCGTCTAACGGGAGGCCATGAATTCTGAACACATTCTCGATGATGATTTGTGCCGTCTCCTTAGCGGAAGGAAGCTTAGCGAGGGGAATGAAATGTGCCGCATTAGAGAACCTATCGACAACCGTAAGAATCACAGTCTTCCCCGCAGACAAAGGCAGACCGGTAATGAAGTCTAAGGCGATGTGAGACCATGGTCGAGAAGGAATGGGAAGCGGTCTGAGACGACCGGCAGGAGGAGAGTTACCTGACTTAGTCTGCGCGCAGTCCGAACAAGCAGCCACGAAACGGCGCGTGTCACGCTCCTGAGTAGGCCACCAAAAGCGCTGGCGAATAGAAGCAAGAGTACCTCGAACGCCGGGATGACCAGCTAACTTGGCAGAGTGAGCCCACTGAAGAACAGCCAGACGAGTAGAAACAGGAACGAAAAGAAGGTTACTAGGACAAGCGCGCGGCGACGCAGTGTGCGTGAGTGCTTGCTTAACCTGTCTTTCAATTCCCCAGACTGTCAACCCGACAACACGCCCATAAGGAAGAATCCCCTCGGGATCAGTAGAAGCCACAGAAGAACTAAAGAGACGGGATAAGGCATCAGGCTTGGTGTTCTTACTACCCGGACGGTAAGAAATCACAAACTCGAAACGAGCGAAAAACAACGCCCAACGAGCTTGACGTGCATTAAGTCGTTTGGCAGAACGGATGTACTCAAGGTTCTTATGTTCTGTCCAAACGACAAAAGGAACGGTCGCCCCCTCCAACCACTGTCGCCATTCGCCTAGGGCTAAGCGGATGGCGAGCAGTTCGCGGTTACCCACATCATAGTTGCGTTCCGATGGCGACAGGCGATGAGAAAAATAAGTGCAAGGATGAACCTTATCGTCAGACTGGAAGCGCTGGGATAGAATGGCTCCCACGCCTACCTCTGAAGCGTCAACCTCAACAATGAATTGTTTAGTGACGTCAGGAGTAACGAGGATAGGAGCGGACGTAAAACGTTCTTTGAGAAGATCAAAAGCTCCCTGGGCGGAACCGGACCACTTAAAACACGTCTTGACAGAAGTAAGAGCTGTGAGAGGGGCAGCAACTTGACCGAAATTACGAATGAAACGCCGATAGAAATTAGCGAAACCTAGAAAGCGCTGCAACTCGACACGTGACCTTGGAACGGGCCACTCACTGACAGCTTGGACCTTAGCGGGATCCATCTGAATGCCTTCAGCGGAAATAACAGAACCGAGAAAAGTGACGGAGGAGACATGAAAAGAGCACTTCTCAGCCTTCACGTAGAGACAATTCTCTAAAAGGCGCTGGAGTACACGTCGAACGTGCTGAACATGAATCTCGAGTGACGGTGAAAAAATCAGGATATCGTCAAGGTAGACAAAAACAAAGATGTTCAGCATGTCTCTCAGAACATCATTAACTAATGCCTGAAAAACAGCTGGCGCATTGGCGAGACCAAACGGCAGAACCCGGTACTCAAAATGCCCTAACGGAGTGTTAAACGCCATTTTCCACTCGTCCCCCTCTCTGATGCGCACGAGATGGTAAGCGTTACGAAGGTCCAACTTAGTAAAGAACCTGGCTCCCTGCAGAATCTCGAAGGCTGATGACATAAGGGGAAGCGGATAACGATTCTTAACCGTTATGTCATTCAGCCCTCGATAATCCACGCAGGGGCGCAGAGTACCGTCCTTCTTCTTAACAAAAAAAAACCCCGCCCCGGCAGGGGAGGAAGAAGGCACTACGGTGCCAGCGTCAAGAGACACAGACAAATAATCCTTGAGAGCCTTACGTTCGGGAGCCGACAGAGAGTATAGTCTACCCCGAGGAGGAGTGGTCCCCGGAAGGAGATCAATACTACAATCATACGACCGGTGAGGAGGAAGGGAGTTGGCTCTGGACCGACTGAAGACCGTGCGCAGATCATGATATTCCTCCGGCACTCCTGTCAAATCGCCAGGTTCCTCCTGAGAAGTGGGGACAGAAGAAACGGGAGGGATAGCAGACATTAAACACTTCACATGACAAGAAACGTTCCAGGATAGGATAGAATTACTAGACCAATTAATAGAAGGATTATGACATACTAGCCAGGGATGACCCAAAACAACAGGTGTAAAAGGTGAACAAAAAATCAAAAAGGAAATAGTCTCACTGTGGTTACCAGATACTGTGAGGGTTAAAGGTAGTGTCTCATATCTGATACTGGGGAGATGACTACCATCTAAGGCGAACATGGGCGTAGGCTTCTCTAACTGTCTGAAAGGAATGTCATGTTTCCGAGCCCATACTTCATCCATAAAACAACCCTCAGCCCCAGAGTCTATCAAGGCACTGCATGTAGCACCCGAACCGGTCCAGCGTAGATGGACCGACATAGTAGTACAGGATCTTGATGGAGAGACCTGAGTAGTAGCGCTCACCAGTAGCCCTCCGCTTACTGATGAGCTCTGGCTTTTACTGGACATGAATTGACAAAATGTCCAGCAAGTCCGCAATAGAGGCACAGGCGGTTGGTGATCCTCCGTTCCCTCTCCTTAGTCAAGATGCGAATACCTCCCAGCTGCATGGGCTCAGTCTCTGAGCCAGAGGAGGGAGATGGTTGCGATGCGGAGCGGGGAAACACCGTTAACGCAAGCTCTCTTCCACGAGCTTGGTGACGAAGATCTACCCGTCGTTCTATGCGGATGGCGAGAGCAATCAAAGAGTCCACACTGGAAGGAACCTCCCGGGAGAGAATCTCATCTTTAACCTCTGCGTGGAGTCCCTCCAGAAAACGAGCGAGCAGCGCCGGGCTGCCCGGAGTAACAAGGTGGGTTATTAACCCTAGGTTCCGGAGGCTCGGCAGACCAGGAAGTAACAGGTGGCACGAGACGAAGACTCTGGAACTGTCCAGAGAGGTCGGAAACCTGAGCGGCCAGGTTCTCCACGGCATGACGAGCAGCAGACAATTCCTGCTCGTGTCTGCCGAGCATGGCTCCTTGGATCTCGACGGCAGTGTTACGAGCATCTGTAGTCGCTGGGTCCATTCTTTGGTCGGATCCTTCTGTTATGCAGGTGAATGAGGACCCAAAAGCGACTTGGCGAAAACAGAGTCTTTATTCCAGTAAAGGAAAAAAGGCAATACTCCTAGACAAATCGGAGCAGAAAACAAAACATAAAAAATTAATTCCACTCGTAGTGACGAGGACAGACTGGAGACTCGACCATAAACTGTAGGTTGCCTCGGGAAGGCACCGACCGTAGCAGACTCAGACACCTGCTCACACGCAGCATCTGAGGGAAACAAGACACGACAGGGCGAGACAAAGACACAGCACGGCGAACAATATACAAGGATCCGACAGGACAGAAACGGAAAACAAGGGGAGAAATAGGGACTCTAATCAGAGGACAAGATAGGGAACAGGTGTGGAAAGACTAAATGAGTGAGTAGGAGAATGAGGAACAGCTGGGAGCAGGAACGGAACGATAGAGAGAGGAGAGGAGAGAGAGGGAGGGAGAGAGAGAGGGATAGAAAATGGGAACGAACCTAATAAGACCAGCAGGGGGAAACGAACAGAAGGGAAAGCATAATGACAAGACAATATAAGACAAAACATGACAAAATCTAAATGGAATCCATTTTAATTTAAGGCTGGAATACAACAAAATGTGGAATATATAAAGGGTGAATACTTGTGAATACTTTCTGAAAGCACTGTAACATTTCATTGGATATAACTACAGTGCAGATGTCGACCTGTACAGTTCAGATGTCACAGACGGCATTAGAAGGAATGCCAAGGGATTTCAAAGTACTTCCTGTGAGCTCTTTTGATAGGTGACAGCCAAATATGCCACTGAGCCAGCCGCTCACGGTCTTCCTCTACTATAATTTCCCTACTCACTCACAAAACCTGACAACACCGTATTAAACACTGTAAAATATAAATACACAGCTTTATACAATGAAAGCTCGGGGAAAAACTGCTTTCTTCTGGAGTCATACTTTTTACTTAAAGGCCCAATGCAGCCGTTCTTATCTCATTATCAAATCATTTCTGGGTAACAATGAAGTACATCACTAAGTGGCTTCTATCCGCAAGCCATAAGACTCCTGAACATGTCGTGAAATGGCTACCCAGACAGACTATTTGCATTGCCTCCCCCCTCCCCTCTCCAAACCACTGCCACTCTCTGTTGTCATCTATGCATAGTCACTTTAATTAACTCTACCTACATGTACATACTACCTCAATTAAGCGGTGCCCCTGCACATTGACTCTGTACAAGCACAGATCACGACAGCAGGATGATAAATCACGACAGCAGGATGATAAATCACGACAGCTGGATAATAAATCACGACAGCAGGATGATAAATCACGACAGCTGGATAATAAATCACGACAGCAGGATGATAAATCACGACAGCAGGATGATAAATCACGACAGCTGGATAATAAATCACGACAGCAGGATGATAGATCACGACAGCTGGATAATAAATCACGACAGCAGGATGATAAATCACGACAGCAGGATGATAAATCACGACAGCAGGATGATAGATCACGACAGCTGGATAATAAATCAGGACAGCTGGATGATTTTTATTTTATTTTATTTCACCTTTATTTACCCAGGTAGGCTAGTTGAGAACAAGTTCTCATTTGCAACTGCGACCTGGCCAAGTTAAAGCATAGCAGTGTGAACAGACAACACAGAGTTACACATGGAGTAAACAATTAACAAGTCAATAACACAGTAGAAAAAAAGGGGAGTCTATATACATTGTGTGCAAAAGGCATGAGGAGGTAGGCGAATAATTACAATTTTGCAGATTAACACTGGAGTGATAAATGATCAGATGGTCATGTACAGGTAGAGATATTGGTGTGCAAAAGAGCAGAAAAGTAAATAAATAAAAACAGTATGGGGATGAGGTAGGTAAAAATGGGTGGGCTATTTACCGATAGACTATGTACAGCTGCAGCGATCGGTTAGCTGCTCAGATAGCAGATGTTTGAAGTTGGTGAGTCTCCAACTTCAGCGATTTTTGCAATTCGTTCCAGTCACGTTCCAGATAAATCAGGACAGCTGGATAATAAATCACGACAGCTGAATAATAAATCACAACAGCAGGATGATAGATCACGACAGCTGGATGATAAATCAGGACAGCTGGATAATAAATCACGACAGCTGGATAATAAATCACGACAGCAGGATGATAAATCACGACAGCTGGATAATAAATCACGACAGCTGGATAATAAATCACGACAGCAGGATGATAAATCACGACAGCTGGATAATAAATCAGGACAGCTGGATGATAATTCACAACAGCAGGATAATAAATCACGACAGCTGGATAATAAGTCAGGACAGCTGGATGATAATTCACAACAGCAGGATAATAAATCACGACAGCTGGATAATAAATCACGACAGCTGGATAATAAGTCAGGACAGCTGGATAATAAATCACAACAGCTGGATAATAAGTCAGGACAACACTGTATCTAAATATTCTCCCTATTATCCATAATAATCTTATGTACACTAGCTGACCCAAACTGTATCTGTGAGCTGCTAGATCGTAGGCACAATTGATAAAGATGGGTGGGTTATTTAAGGAAGCTGCGAATTTTCGCAGCTTTTTGTTAAAAATCACGCAACGTTTCAGCGCCCTGCTACTCATGCCAGGACTATAGTATATGCATATGATTAGTATGTGTGGATAGAAAACACTCAGACGTTTCTAAAACTGGTTAAATCACGGCTGTGACTATAACAGAACGTGCGTTTCATCGAAAAGTGCAGGACAATCTGATCACTGAAAATGGAAAAATATATCCTTGCGCAACTTCAACCAATTGTTAAAAGTGACCCCCATTAAATGGAGCCGAGGTTGCAATACCTACAGCTTCCACACGATGTCAACAGTCTTGTCATTTGCCTACTATTTTTTTCTTGTGTCAAACAGACACAAGGCAGAGCAGTACTTCCGGTCTCCGACCGGATATTTTGGTTGAGATTTACCCGGATATTTCCAGACGCACAGCTATAGAATATAATTCGCCTCGTGATCAATTTGATCGCTTATTAACGTTTACTAATACCTAAAGTTGCATTACAAAAGTATTTCGAAGTGTTTTGTGAAAGTTTAAAAAATATATATATTTTTAATTTTAAAAAATGACGTTACGTTAAAAAATGCTATTTTTTCGTTGATCACACACTCTTCATAGATCGATATCTAGGCTATATATGGACCGATTTAATAAAAAAAGACCCAATAGTGATTATGGGACATCTAGGAGTGCCAACAAAGAAGATGGTCAAAGGTAATGAATGTTTTATATTTTATTTGTGCGGTTTGTGTAGCGCCGACTATGCTAATTATTTTGTTTACGTCCCCTGCGGGTCTTTTGGGGTGTTACATGCTATCAGATAATAGCTTCTCATGCTTTCGCCGAAAAGCATTTTACAAATCTGACTTGGTGGATAGATTCACAACGAGTGTAGCTTTAATTCACTACCTTGAATGTGTATTTTAATGAAAGTTTAATGACAGTTTGAGTTTTATCAAAAACTATAGGTGGCGCTCTGAAACTCCGCTGAGTGATGTTCCTGCCAGGGAACTGTATTCTGCTACATCCTTAAGAAGTTTTAACACAAGTTACGAAACACTATCGGTAGAGATTAACTTCTTGGATATAGATATAGGGGGCGCTCTTTAAATTTATGGATAAAAAAACATTCCCATTTTAAACAAGATATTTTGTCACGAAAAGATGCTCGACTATGCATATAATTGACAGCATTGGAAAGAAAACACTCTGACGTTTCCTAAACTGAAAAAATATTGTCTGTGAGTGCCACAGAACTAATGCTACAGGCGAAACCAAGATGAAACTTCAAACAGGAAGTGAGCCAGATTTTTGAGGCGCTGTGTTCCAATGTCTCCTTATATGGCTGTGAATGCGCCAGGAATGAGCCTACACTTTCTGTCGTTTCCCCAAGGTGTCTGCAGCATTGTGACGTATTTGTAGGCATATCATTGGAAGACTGACCATAAGAGACTACATTTACCAGGTGTCCGCCTGGTGTCCTCCGTCGAAATTGGTGCGTAATCTCCAGCTGCATGTATTTTCCCATGTGATTCAGATTCAATTGATTCTAAACAACGTTTGCCATGTTTCTGTCGATGTTATGTAGTTAATTTGGAAAAAAGTTCTGCCTTTTGATGACTGAATTTTTGGGGTTTTTCTCAGCCAAACGTGATGAACAAAACGGAACGATTTCTCCTACACAAATAATATTTTTGGAAAAACTGAACATTTGCTCTCTAACTGAGAGTCTCCTCATTGAAAACATCCGAAGTAAATTATTTTATGAGAATGCTTTTCTTGTTTTTGTGAAAATGTTGCCTGCTGAATGCTAGGCTTAATGCTATGCTAGCTATCAATACTCTTACACAAATGCTTGTTTTGCTATGGTTGAAAAGCATATTTTGAAAATCTGAGATGACAGTGTTGTTAAACAAAAGGCTAAGCTTGAGAGCCAATATATTTATTTCATTTAATTTGCGATCTTCATGAATAGTTAACGTTGCGTTATACTAATGAGCTTGAGGCTATAATTAAGATCCCGGTTACGGGATTGCTCGTCGCAACAGGTTAAAACGCAATATACATTTTTATTTTTATTCAGATACATGAAAACTTAAGCGGAAAAGTATATTTAGTGTGCACTACATCTTTTTATCCACAACAAGTCCTTTTGGTGGAAACACACCAATGTTAGGAAAATGTACATATTTTCTTTATGCGGATTATAGAATATTCATATGTAAATATGTCACCGATTGGATGGAAACCTAGCTACTGTAATAGATTTCCATTAAAATCATCAAAAATGTATCAAGCAATCATTTTTCTAGAACTGTCTGAAAATGGTCTGACTGGGGAGGGGAAAACAGAAAACTAGCTCTTATTGGCAGAGAAGTTTGGAACTTTCTTTGTTATTGGTCTATTAACCAATTTCACCATGGAAACCTAAAACTCCCACGCATGCAAGCCTGCTGATTAGAATATCCTGTTTGGATTGTATTTTCAACCAGCAATTATCAGGAAATAACAAGGATCACATTTATTCAAACTTTTACAGTGTTAGTTTCATCTTCTGTTGTACAATTTGATACAAAACACTGGTAAAATTGAATTTTGACTCCAAAGGGCCTCTAATCTGCCAAATACCTGGAGTCACCTGAGCCAATGTAAGGTGTGTTTAAATTAGTCCAACACAACATTTTGTGTGATTTGGGGCTAGGCAAAGGGCAACATCAGTTCATAATTGGCCTGGCTGGATTGTCGTGCCACAACCCCTCTCTCTCTCCATACTGAGTCTGCAGTCCCAGAATACAACTGACACAACCAATTTGCACAGTCAGTAGACCAGAGAATAATTTTCACCTTAATCTTTTATAGGACCATATCAGCCTCGCGTGGAGGGAGAGAAATACAATTATAATAATAAAAGGGGGCGGGGGGGGGGGTTGACAGGGACATAATTACAAATGACACCCATAATCAGCTTGTTAGAGCTTCCACAGCCTCCCTCTCGTAAAAGAGGAGGAGGATTTAAAGGTTGCTCTATGTTCAAAGCAGCTAACCGGGACTTTGACATTTCACAGCCTTAAGACCATAGTCCACAGCCCACCATAAAAAACTGGCGTGGAGAGTTAATGTGTTGCTACTTTATTGTTTCCATGCTAACAGGCTTTAGGCATTTAATTTCAAATCAAATTGTATTTGTCACATGCTCTGAATACAACGGGTGTGGACTTTAAAATCGTAACACAAGAGGAATAAAATACACAATAATGAAGTTATATACAGGGAGTATCAGTACCAGATCAATGTGGAGCTATTTACAGGGAGAACCAGTACCAGATCAATGTGGAGCTATATACAGGGAGTATCAGTACCAGATCAATGTGGAGTTTATACAGGAAGTACCAGTACCAGATCAATGTGGAGCTATTTACAGGGAGAACCAGTACCAGATCAATGTGGAGTTTTTACAGGTAGTACCAGATCAATGTGGAGTTATATACAGGGAGTACCAGTACCAGATCAATGTGGAGCTATATACAGGGAGTACCAGTACCAGATCAATGTGGAGCTATATACAGGGAGTACCAGATCAATGTGGAGTTATATACAGTGAGTACCAGTACCAGATGAATGTGGAGCTATATACAGGGAGTACCAGTACCAGATCAATGTGGAGCTATATACAGGGAGTACCAGATCAATGTGGAGTTATATACAGGGATTACCAGTACCAGATCAATGTGGTGGTATATACAGGAAGTACCAGTACCAGATCAAAGTGCAGAGGTACAAGGTATTTGAGGTAGATATGTCTATGAAGCCAGGGTAAAGTGATTAGGCATCAGGATAGATTATAATGAGAGTAAGAATAAAGAACGGAGTAGCAGCAGCATGTGATGAGTGTAAAAGTGTGTGTGTGTGTGTGTGTGTGTGTGTGTGTGTGTGTGTGTGTGTGTGTGTGTGTGTGTGTGTGTGTGTGTGTGTGTGTGTGTGTGTGTGTGTGTGTGTGTGTGTGTGTGTGTGTGTGTGTGTGTGTGTGTGTGTGTGTGTGTGTGTGTGTGTGTGTGTGTGTGTGTGTGTGTGTGTGTGTGTGTGTGTGTGTGTGTGTGTGTGTGTGTGTGTGTGTTAATGTGTGTGTTAAGGTGTGTTGTGTTGGTATGTGTTGGTATGTGTATGTAGTGTATATGATGTGTGTGGGTTTTGTGTGAATGTGTTTGTAATGTATACTGTATATATAATCTGTGAGTGTGTGTAGTGTGTATGTAATGTATACTGTATATATAATATTGTGAGTGTGTGTGTGTAGTGTGTATGTAATGTATACTTTATATATAATCTTGTGAGTGCATATAATCAGTGCAAGATAGGGTCAATGCAGATAGTCCAAGTAACCATTAATTAACTATTAAGCAATCTTATGGCTATTTAGCAGTTTTATGACTTGGGGGTAGAAGCCGTCTCCGAGCTGAGAGCCGATGCTCTGGTATCGTTTGCCGGATGGTAGCAGAGTGAAAAGCCTGAATAACAACACAGTCCTCAGGCAACTCTACCTGCAGGACATTATCAGGATGTCATAAGGTGAATGCACCAATTTGTAAGTCGCTCTGGATAAGAGCGTCTGCTAAATGACTTAAATGTAAAAATTATACCAGCTTTATGTCATAGTTAATACATGTGTGGGTACTTTATATACCTGTCCTCTTGTTATAGCTGTCTGATATCCATGAGGTAAATGATTAAAAACCACTGCGAAATCTGCCTCTCTATACGTACAGTTTCAGAGTACTGGAATGTGTTGTAATGATAAGAGCACAGCCGTGTATCCTCTCCTACCTGGCCCTGAGAATATTCCTCTGCTTCTGTTGTTTAGCCAAATGAGCTCTCAGATGTGCACTCAAAGATGAATATTACCCATACAGCGAGCCAAGCTGCGAGCTAGGAGGCTAGAGACATCCCCGTACGGGCTCCACACGACGCGCCGTGCCGCTACAAGCACATAACATTTCTTAAATGAACGGTTCGGCACCACCGAGTCTTGCACACAGCTAGAGGAGAGGATTCCTGTGTTCAGGCCATTAATGGCATCTGTTGTTGTGCATCTGTAGAGTGCTATTAAATCGCTCCCCACGCTGTCACGTACCTAAATCGGCTGATGCACTGCTGAACTCTTCTCCATGTGTTTTGGTATTACTGGTGTTATGAAAGTGGCCTTATGTTATGACAGAGGCCTGGCCTGGTGTTATGGAAGTGGGATCTCTCTCTCTCCCTCTCTCCCCATCACTCTCTCTCACTCCACGTGCTCGTTCACGCTGCTCGTGGGCGAATTTCCTCTTCCATCTCGCCGGTGGTTGTCTTAAGCAGGTGTATGGTAAGAAATGTCTCGGTTTCCAGAGTAAAAACCCCATTTAATAGCATTAGAAATGGTAGCTCAGAACGGCTGAAATGGGATTTTGAAGAATTGATTGGTTCTCTGCTGGATACCAAAAAACGTCCTATAATATCTGCCCCTGTGCCCTCGCTGGGTAGAGGTAGTGAACGTTGTCAACAGGCTACTAACACTTCACAACTGGCTGCGTGACTACTGCAGCTCCTTGGGTGTAACTTATGTAGACAACTTTGACACCTTTTGGAAACAGATGATGCTCTATAAGGACGATGGGATCCACCCCAATAATTTGGGTACTTGGATGCTGAACAAACACTACAAAGCGGCGCTGAGGCAATGACTGATCAAATCACACACCTCAACCGAGCGGCCGGCAGCCTAGTGGTTAGAGCATTGGACAAGTAAATCGAAAGGTTGCAAGATCAAATCCCTGTGCTGACAAGGTAAAAACTCATTCTGTCCATGAACAAGGTAGTTAACCCACTGTTCCTAGGCCATCATTGAAAATAACAATTTGTTCTTAACAGACTTGCTTAGCTAAATAAATGAGATTTGTGTCTTCACTGTCAAAATAAAGGTTATGAAAAGATTATAATCTCTCTCGCTTTGCTTAAAAGGGAGCACAGATTCCACACTGGAGATTCCTTCTCTATTGTTTTGATCATTTGTTCCCTAGAATACAGCATGCCAACAACATACAGTACTTTAAGAGGAATTCCTAGAAAGAGCTGTATTCCCTGCTGTATTTCCTAGAAAATAACATTACAGTTGGTAAAGGTAAAGCATGTAAAAGTATAGCATTGTTAGCCTCCATACGCACGCTGCTTTAGATCCTAATTTAGTCCGTCAGTTACACATCGCTGTTGCATAAGGGATAATCAACGAGGGGCTATGCATCCTATGGAAGATTATGAACGATGTGGAACTAACCTTCTACTGAGTTGTATTGTTTTCCAGAGAATGCATAGAGTCCCGAGTTGATTATCCCTTTTATACCACGGCAATAATTTACTTCCACTGAAGTAGCTAGCAAATTTTACTAGATAGCGACAGTCGTTGATGTGGTAACCAAACAAACTTACTATTTTAGCTTACCAAACCACCAGTCCAAGCTTGCTGTTATATTGAAATAATGCACGCTGTAGAATGCCCTTCAAGCCAATCAGAAACGAGTATTCAATAATGCCATGGCATAAAGTGTCTTAAAGGGGAATGGAAAAACTTTAGGGAGTACATCTTAGGAAATAGATGTAGTCAATCCACTTATACTACATATGTGCATTTAATATAAAAACATCTCAATATTTAGTATTTTGGTCGTCGACAAGGTTTATTTTAGCTATGGTCAGCGCCATTTTGAATTGCCAGAGTAACGATGCCAGTGTTTCACAGGCAGTAATCAGCAAATTGTCGGTGGTATTGAGTTTGCAAGTGGAGAGTGAATCGGAGAGAGTGAGGTTAGGGGTGGACAATGAAGATGGCAACAACAAGTAGTAATTCAAACATGAACTGTATAGCGCCAGGTTGTAGGAATCCAAAAACAATCCCTCTGTCAGTTACCATCGGCTGCCCAAGAACCCACAACTTTTGAAGAAGTGGCTCCATGTCCTGAAGAGGAAGGACGTGCCAACTCAAACTTGCAGGATCTGTTGCCAGCACTTCGAGGAGGAAGACTTTGAGATGAAGGGTACTTTCGATGTGGCAACTGGGAGTTTTCGAATGGAAAGGGGTCATAGGACTACTTTGAAACGCTCTGCTTGCACCTCCATTTTCAAGGGTTATGGGGTAGGGGTTACCGACCGACCATCATCAACATCGCTGACTTCGGAGTCTAGCAAAAGCCGGACTGAGCGGAGGAGGCGACTCGAGTCAATGGAGAAACTGAGGTACTGTTAACCAGTCATGAGTCATGATTGTTGTTGGACTAGGCTAGCGTAGACACTGGCCAACTTTGGTGCAACTCTAGATTAAGGTAACTAGCTAATTAAGTCTGAAGTGTTTTGTGTAACATCCCCCAGCAACTGCCGTTAACAAGAAACTCAACTGCAACTAAAATTGCAACACAGTTTCTCCGGGTAGCCCTGTTATTAGGTAGTTACTGTAGCTAGCTTACACCTCAGATAGTACAGTAATACATGTTGTTGACAGATTTGTTTTTGTAATGTTTTGTTAGCTACACCTTATTTAGCCAGACTGAAGTGGATGGCTAATGTTTTGTTAGCTCCACCTCATCTAGCCAGACTGAAGTGGATGGCTAATGTTTTGTTAGCTCCACCTCATCTAGCCAGACTGAAGTTGATGGCTAATGTTTTGTTAGCTCCACCTTATTTAGCCAGACTGAAGTGGATGGCTAATGTTTTGTTAGCTCCACCTTATTTAGCCAGACTGAAGTGGATGGCTAATGTTTTGTTAGCTCCACCTTATTTAGCCAGACTGAAGTGGATGGCTAATGTTTTGTTAGCTCCACCTTATTTAGCCAGACTGAAGTGGATGGCTAATGTTTTGTTAGCTCTACCTTATTTAGCCAGACTGAAGTGGATGGCTAATGTTTTGTTAGCTCCACCTTATTTAGCCAGACTGAAGTGGATGGCTAATATTTTATTTGCTCCACCTTATTTAGCCAGACTGAAGTTGATGGCTAATGTTTTGTTAGCTCCACCTCATCTAGCCAGACTGAAGTGGATGGCTAATGTTTTGTTTGCTCCACCTTATTTAGCCAGACTGAAGTGGATGGCTAATGTTTTGTTAGCTCCACCTTATTTAGCCAGACTGAAGTGGATGGCTAATGTTTTGTTAGCTCCACCTTATTTAGCCAGACTGAAGTGGATGGCTAATGTTTTGTTAGCTCCACCTTATTTAGCCAGACTGAAGTGGATGGCTAATGTTTTGTTAGCTCCACCTTATTTAGCCAGACTGAAGTGGATGGCTAATATTTTATTTGCTCCACCTTATTTAGCCAGACTGAAGTTGATGGCTAATATTTTTGTTAGCTCCACCTCATCTAGCCAGACTGAAGTGGATGGCTAATGTTTTGTTTGCTCCACCTTATTTAGCCAGACTGAAGTGGATGGCTAATGTTTTGTTAGCTCCACCTTATTTAGCCAGACTGAAGTGGATGGCTAATGTTTTGTTAGCTCCACCTTATTTAGCCAGACTGAAGTTGATGGCTAATGTTTTGTTAGCTCCACCTTATTTAGCCAGACTGAAGTGGATGGCTAATGTTTTGTTAGCTCCACCTTATTTAGCCAGACTGAAGTTGATGGCTAATGTTTTGTTAGCTCCACCTTATTTAGCCAGACTGAAGTGGATGGCTAATGTTTTGTTAGCTCCACCTTATTTAGCCAGACTGAAGTTGATGGCTAATGTTTGCTGAAAAATAAAAGTCCCTGTATTTGCTGTGTGTGTGTGTGTGTGTGTGTGTGTGTGTGTGTGTGTGTGTGTGTGTGTGTGTGTGTGTGTGTGTGTGTGTGTGTGTGTGTGTGTGTGTGTGTGTGTGTGTGTGTGTGTGTGTGTGTGTGTGTGTGTGTGTTGACATAGCAAAACAGACAGGTAGCTTGTTATCGCCAACTGATATATTTGTGTTCAGTTGCCTTAACAAAACGTTTGTTTGTTTTCAGAATGACATCTTCATGCCTGAAAAGGTTTTCATCCTGGAGGAGACTGTGCAGGAGGAGGCACAGGAGGTACATGCAAATCCATGTTATTTCTAAGGCTATTGTTTATTTCAAGGCACAATCTACCGTCCCAGGGCAAATGTTGGATATAAAATGGACAATATACAGTATATACAGTGATTCTTGAATATAACTAATAGATGCCTTAATTGTTTTCTACCAACAGCAAAGAACGGTTAGTACAGCATGCCAGACTGACCCCTGGGTGCCTGAGTGTTCCTGTGCTGCAGTGGTTAAGAGGTCCACAGGGACCATCACTAAAGAGCTCGGAGCTCAGCTAGATTGCGCTCACAGCCATCAGTATACAACCGAGTCCTGCCCCTATACGCCACAGATGGAGCTGACGGAGAGTGAGATCAGTGAAGACCAGACCTCACTGTATGAACCTGAGAGAAACACAATCATCACAGTGCCAGCTATAGTATCGAAGATATAGTATTGAATACATAGTATTGAAGATATAGTATTGAATACATAGTATTGAAGATATAGTATTGAATACATAGTATTGAAGATATAGTATTGAAGATATAGTATTGAAGATATAGTATTGAAGATATAGTATTGAAGATATCGTATTGAAGATATAGTATCGAATACATAGTATTGAAGATATAGTATCGAATGTATAGTATCAAAGATATAGTATCGAATATATAGTATTGAAGATATAGTATTGAATACATAGTATTGAAGATATAGTATTGAAGATATAGTATTGAAGATATAGTATTGAATACATAGTATTGGAGATATGGTATTGAAGCTATTGTATCGAAGATATTGTATCGAATATTTAGTATCAAATATATAGTATCGAATATATAGTATTGAAGATATAGTATTGAATACATAGTATTGTATACATAGTATTGAATACATAGTAATGAAGATATAGTATCGAATATATAGTATTGAAGATATAGTATTGAATACATAGTATTGTATACATAGTATTGAATACATAGTAATGAAGATATAGTATTGAATACATAGTATTGAAGATATAGTATTGAATACATAGTATTGAAGATATAGTATTGAAGATATAGTATTGAATATATAGTATTGAAGATATAGTATTGAAGCTATAGTATCGAATATATAGTATCGAATACATAGTATTGAAGATATAGTATTGAATACATAGTATTGAAGATATAGTATTGAAGATATAGTATTGAAGCTATAGTATCGAATATATAGTATCGAATATATAGTATCAAATATATAGTATTGAAAATATAGTATTGAAGCTACAGTATCAAAGTGTGTGTGCAAGATCCCAAATACATAGTCATTGATAGCAAGCTGAAGGAGTTGTTAAATGTCTGCCATGAGCCAGGATGTCGAGCATGTGTGATCAGTTCATCCCTGAAAAGAAATGGTTTTCCTATCACCATGGAGACAGTGTGTTGTGGGCCACAGGAGGCAGTGGTTGTCTCAGACCAGAGTGGGAAAGTTGTTTGCAGAGAATCTGTTGGTGCCATCAGCGGTCCTCCCTAATGGCGGCTCCCACTCCATATTTGTGGAAACGTGTCACCTCCTCAGCCTGGTGTCCATGTCGCTGTGACAGTTCTCAAACCAACAGCGCATCTACATTGTGCCAGAGGTTAAGTTGCAGATTAAATACACACCAAAGTATGTAACAGATACTATAAAAATGTCAGATCACCCAGACAGTTAGTGAATGCACAACATGCAGCACAGCAAGCAATCAATATAATTAAATGTGTTTTACAAAGCCTTTTTACATCACAATAATAACGACAGTGGTTATAATAACAGTTCAACACCTAAGGAGAAAACTTCAGTTTGCTTATCATACCTGAGCATTCATAGGTCGAGGCAGCAGGTCCCGGAGAGAGGGAGAGAGAGAGACGAAACAGCAGGTCTGGGACAGGGTAGCACATCCGTAGAAATGGGTAAAAAAAACAATTCCTCTCCGATTCCCTTTATGGTTGTGTGTATCTTTGAATTCAGTGCTGAATGGCCTGCTCCTTCTCCATTTACTACTCTCACTCTTTGGGCACTCGGGAGAGTCCTCTGGGATGGTCCTAGACCCAGAAATAGGTTCCACAAATCATAGTTCGGATTTTACTACAGAATATATGACAGTACCTCTGGCTTCCCGATGGACACCAGCTATTTCCTCACACCTTTGACAATGTGTCACAGGTCATACTCGTGCCAGATATCAGCATGTGAGTCCCTCAAGTGCACCCTCACACTTGGATGCCTGTCAGTGGCCAAGGTTTAAATACTACATCCATGGGCCTGTTAGTAATAATGGCTTTATGATTATCCTAAAGGTACCTACGTCCTCTTCATTCATCCACCAAACACACACTTACAACCCTTAGGTTAGCTACAAAATATAGGTTAGGCTATAGCTTACCTCAATGTGTTACAGGCATCTCTCTAATCCCTCCCTCTCCAACCAATAGCTGGTCTTCACCTCGGTCACATGTCTCCTGGGCGAGGATCAGGTGGGAAGCAGAGTCCAGGATGGTGTAAGAGCCAAAGGAGGCACAATGGCCTGGCGAATCACACCATGTGTCTCCACCAATTGTGGCCAGAATAGCCTCCGTGTGCTGGGTCCACATGTGGTTAACTTCTTACAGTAGAAACAATAACAAAGTGTCCTCCCTGCTTCTCTTTCGGTAAACAGCTGAGGGATGCGGCTGGAGAAATGCAACCACTCTCAAATTCATAGAGCTATTGAAGCAAGGTTTGACCACCCATGATATGGGTATTGTGTTTGTTCATATTTTCTTTGTTTACAAACTTTTGAGTAAAATAAGCTTATATTTGGGGTTCTGATGGGGTACGACAGTTGAACTAAAGTCATGAGGCATTTATAAGTTAGATTCTTCAAGAATCAATGGTTACATATCATTCATTTATAAGTGAAAAATGGATGTAGCGACTGCTGATTGCCCTTTTAATGCTACTGTTGTTTGGATAAAGGCGTCTGCTAAATGGCATATATTATTAAAGTCTCCTTTGACTGCCAACTAGCTGCCCAGTGTAGTTACCATTCCTTTCCAATAGATGGTGGCCAAAGCTAGTTGAAGTCACTACTCTAGCGACAGGGACACGGTGTTAGCGCGAGTTGAAAGTAGTTTCATCTTCAAAGCAAGTTTATCTGGTTACGCTTGAACCTGTTGTTATCGTGGACAAGCTAACTGATACTATTTACATAAGGAGCGGGCATTAGGCCCATGTCTTGAACCTGTTGTTATCGTGGACAAGCTAACTGATACTATTTACATAAGGAGCGGGCAGTAGGCCCATGTCTTAAACCTGTTGTTATCGTGGACAAGCTAACTGATACTATTTACATAAGGAGCGGGCAGTAGGCCCATGTCTTGAACCTGTTGTTATTGTGGACAAGCTAACTGATACTATTTACATAAGGATGTCTTGAACCGGGCATTAGGCCCATGTCTTGAACCTGTTGTTATCGTGGACAAGCTAACTGATACTATTTACATAAGGAGCGGGCAGTAGGCCCATGTCTTGAACCTGTTGTTATCGTGGACAAGCTAACTGATACTATTTACATAAGGAGCGAGCAGTAGGCCCATGTCTTAAACCTGTTGTTATCGTGGACAAGCTAACTGATACTATTTACATAAGGAGCGGGCATTAGGCCCATGTCTTGAACCTGTTGTTATCGTGGACAAGCTAACTGATACTATTTACATAAGGAGCGGGCATTAGGCCCATGTCTTGAACCTGTTGTTATCGTGGACAAGCTAACTGATACTATTTACATAAGGAGCGGGCATTAGGCCCATGTCTTGAACCTGTTGTTATCGTGGACAAGCTAACTGATACTATTTACATAAGGAGCGGGCAGTAGGCCCATGTCTTGAACCTGTTGTTATCGTGGACAAGCTAACTGATACTATTTACATAAGGAGCGGGCATTAGGCCCATGTCTTGAAAGAAATAACAGCAGGCTAGATTTACTAAATGAAGTGATTTTATTCAGACCGTATGTTTACTTCTGGTTCTGCTGCCTTGTGGAAGAGACGACACACGCAGGCATTACACGCCGTACAAAAATCATAAGAACATTTTTTCTGATCCCGAAACTAAAACACAGTGTATTTATAATGAGCACGCCCCATTATTCTAGACCATCAATTTTAAATAAGAATTTGTTCTTAACTGACTTGCCTAGTTAAATAAAGGTTCAATTAAAACATGTCATTAAAAAAATGTAAATTTGATTGGTTAGAATGAGATTTCATAAATCATGATGCTGTCTGCGATTGGAACTCTGGTTGTCTTATCTTAAGGTCAATGTGTTACCATTGCGCCAAACAATGCTTGTGATTAACATTGTTCTATGTGACTTATTATATATATTGAGCACCTACCCACCACTGATGTTAGCTTTCAACTATTTATAATCAAAGTTTCGCCAATTATTTAACTGGCATACCGGCTGCTGACTGGCCAGGAAGTCATTCATTAGGATTAGAGACATGTCCAATATGTCGCCTTCCAGACAGGCTGACAGGAACCTCTGACTGGATATTTCATCACCATCCGCTGGACTTTTGTGCTGTATCATCACCATCTCTACCACACACACACTCCTACTCTAGCCATTACCTGGCAGCATCCCCACTCACGCCATGTTGTGTTTGGCTACGTAGACCCTCTAGCTGAGGTGTTTCAGAAGGCAAATCTGTGTTACTGCTATGAGAACAAATTCTTGGATCTGGGGTAACACTCGGCTCAAACAGGAACGGATTCAGTAGCTTCATTGGCTCCCTAACTAACATTATTTTATTATCCGTAATAAACAAATTCTCAGACTCGGATCTACTTGGTAAATTCAGTCATTTTAGGGAGTTCTCCTGTACTCTCCTGCCAGTGATGCAACAATGCCAAGAAGGCGATTTACAGTTCCTTTTAGCTGCCGTTCTAAATCCTGGTGTTTCCATTCCCCTTTAATCATACAGCACAGCAAGCCATTCCATCTCTTCATTGTACTCTACATACATACATTATTCCACCCCTCTGGAGCTGTTTGCTTGTAGAATTATATTGTGAATAAACAAATTAGACCAATTAAAGTGTGAGAGGTACTTTAGTGAAGCTAGCTCCATCTTCTCAATTAGGTTACAGCATCTACGGATCCCATCGTTACTCAAAGCAGCTCTCTGTGTACATACTGTAAACCTTGAGAAGCTACTCGGTAGAATGGATTGCATAGCCTATATTGATTAGCTGGACTAAGATATTCTTCACTTTTCCCACCCCCTTCTTCTCTTCTTCCTCACCCCTCCTTCCCTTCATCTCTCTACATCGCTACTTCCATCCCTCATTCTCACTCCCTCCCTTCCTCCCATCCCTCCCTCTCTCTCAATTCAGTTCTTTATTTGCATGGTGTAACATATGTTTACATTGCCAAAGCAAGTGATACAGATAATCAAAACTGAAATATTAACATGAACAAAATCAACAGGAAACATTTCACTGACAAAAAATTCAAAGGAATAGAGACATTTCAAATGTCATATTATGGCTATGCACAGTGTCCTAACAATGTGCAAATAGTTAAAGTACAAAATGGAAAATAAATCAACATAAATATATAAATAACCATGACAACAGGTCACACATATTGCTGCTGTGATGGCACACCATTGTGTTTCACCTACTAGATGTGAAAGTTTATCAAAATGTGATTTGTTTTCTAATGTTTTGTGAATCTGTGTAATCTAAGGGAAATATGTGTCTCTAATATGGTCATACATTTGGCAGGAGGTTAGGAAGTGCAGCTCTGTTTCCACCTCATTTTGTGGGCAGTGTGCACATAGCCTGTCTTCTTTTGAGAGCCAGGTCTGCCTACGGCGGCCTTTCTCAATAGCAAGGCTAGGCTCACTGAGTCTGTACATAGTCAAAGCTTTCCTTAAGTTTGGATCAGTCACAGTGGTCAGGTATTCTCTGCTTTGGGCCAAATAGCATTCTAGTTCACGCAGTTGTTTTGTTAATTCTTTCCAATGTGTCAAGTAATTATCTTGTTCTTATCTTATGACTTGGTTGGGTCTAATTGTGTTGCTGTCCTGGGGCTCTGTGGGGTCTGTTTGTGTTTGTGAACAGAGCCCCAGGATCAGCTTGCTTAGCGGACTCTTCTCCAGGTTCATCTCTCTGTAGGTGATGGCTTTGTTATGGATGGTTTGGGAATCACTTCATTTTAGGTGGTTGTGGAATTTATTATGATAATTAGCACGTATCATCCTAATTCATCTCTGCATGCATTATTTGGTGTTATGCATTGTGCATGGAGGGTGTTTTTGCAGAGTTATGCATGCAATCTCTCTCTCTCTCTCTCTCTCTCTCTCTCTCTCTCTCTCTCTCTCTCTCTCTCTCTCTCTCTCTCTCTCTCTCTCTCTCTCTCTCTCATTCTCCCTCTTTCCCTCCCTCTCTTTGAAAATAAAATCTTATCTTCTTCCTTCCCCTCTGAGAGTCATTCAGAGAGTGTACTTCTGGAGACTACAGAGTAGGACTCGCATTGGGAATCAACAGTGTTGATTGGGATCATGGCACACATACACACGCACATGCATACACAAACACACACACACGCATACATACATACACATAAACATGCACACACACACACACACACATGCTCACATACACACACATACACACATATATATACACACAAGCGCACACACATACATACACACATGCACACTGTTGATACACACACACATAAACATACACACATGTACAATCACACACATGCTCACATACACACACAGGCACACACACACACATACATACAGGCATGCCTCCAACACCATCGTTAAGTTTGCAGACGACACAACAGTGGTAGGCCTGATCACCGACAACAACGAGACAGCCTATAGGGAGGAGGTCAGAGACCTCAGAATAACAACTTATCCCTCAACGTAACCAAGACTAAGGAGATGATTGTGGACTACAGGAAAAGGAGGCCCGAGCACGCCCCCATTCTCATCGGCTGTAGTGGAGCAGGTTGAGAGCTTCAAGTTCCTTGGTGTCCACATCACTAACAAACTAGAATGGTCCAAACACACCAAGGCAGTCGTGAAGAGGGCACGACAAAACATATTCCCCCTCGGGAAACTAAAAAGATTTGGCATGTGTCCTCAGATCCTCAAAAGGTTCTACAGCTGCAACATCGAGAGCATCCTGACTGGTATGGCAATTTTTTGGCCTCCGACCGCAAGGCACTACAGAGGTTAGTGTGTATGGCCTAGTACTTCACTGGGGCTAAGCTGCCTGCCAGCCAGGCGGTGTCAGAGGAAGGCCCTAAAAATTGTTAACGACCCCAGCCACCCCAGTCATAGACTGTTCTCTCTACTACCGCATGGCAAGCGGTACCAGAGTGCCAAGTCCAGGACAAAAGGGCTTCTCAACAGTTTTACCCTCAAGCCATAAGACTCCTGAACAGGTAATCAAATGGCTACCCAGACTATTTGCATTGTGTGCCTCCCCCCAACTTCTCTTTTACGCTGCTGCTTCTCTCTGTTTATCATATATGCATAGTCACTTTAACTATACAGTCATGTACATACTACCTCAATTGGGCCGACCACCCAGTGCTCCCGCACGTTGGCTAACCGGGCTATCTGCATTGTGTCCCGCCACCCTCCACCCGCCAACCCCTCTTTACGCTACTGCTACTCTCTGTTCATCGTATATGCATAGTCACTCTAACCATATCCACATGTTCATACTACTACAATCAGCCCAACTAACCGGTGCCTGTATGTGGCCTCGCTATTGTTATTTTTCACTGTCTTTTCACTGCTGTTTTTATTTCTTTACTTCACCTAATACCTGTTTTGCACTGTTGGTTAGAGCTTGTAAGTAAGCATTTCACTGTAAGGTGAAATACCTGCTGTATTTGGTGCACATGACAAATACACTTTGATTTGATTTGACACACATACACACAGTCGATACACACACACATGTATATACACAATCCTTATGTTCTGTAGATTAATGCTTCATCAGTAGTCTGGAAGTGGCTTCTTCAGCCTCTGATACTCTCTCATTAATAAACAATATGATCCTTTCATATGCACCGCTATTAGGGCTGTGATTACCTCCCAGCTACAGTACAGGACATGCCAGGCACAACAGCAATATCTCCTCCCTATTCCATTGCGATGTTCACAGCTCCATCAATGAAAACATGAAAACACAGGGAAGGGAGCTGAGCTCAGCTGTTGCTACCACAATGTTTATGAATTCAGGACGGACAGCAAGACGAAGTAGTCTGAAAGCTCTGTGTGTGTGTGTGTGTGTGTGTGTGTGTGTGTGTGTGTGTGTGTGTGTGTGTGTGTGTGTGTGTGTGTGTGTGTGTGTGTGTGTGTGTGTGTGTGTGTGTGTGTGTGTGTGTGTGTGTGTGTGTGTGTGTGTGTGTGTGTGTGTGTGTGTGTGTGTGTGTGTGTGACGGCCAGAACAAAAAGCCCACTCCATTAATATCCGGTTGCTGCCGTGGAATTAGTTCTCTTGTCAGGTGGTTCAGGCTGTCACTGTGATAACGGTGGACCAAACTGTACTGCAGGCGACTACATCATCCTGAGACCCAGAGATAGAGGGAGAGGAAGAGGGATGAAGGGAGCAAGGGCATTGAGAATATGAGAGCGAGCAAGGGGAGGGAGAGAGAGCGGAAAGAGAGAGGGTAGAGAGTGAGAAAGCAAGAGGAGCAAAGTGGAAGGGAGGGAGCGAGAGAGAGGAGAGAAAGAGATAACAGCAACACAATTAGACCCAGCCGAATTATGAGAAGGCAAAAAAATATAATTTTTTGACCCACTGGAAAGAGTCAACCAACAAAATGATCAAATTGGAATACTATCTGTCCCTAAACAAAGTACACAGTGGCCGAATACCTGACCACTGTGACTGACCCAAAATGTAGAAAATCCTTGACTATTTACAGACTCAGTGAGCATAGCCATGCTATTGAGAGAGGCCCCCATAGGTAGACCTACTGTAGCTTTTGAGAGAAGACAGGATATGTGGTCACTTCCCACAAAATGAGGAGGAAACTGAACTGCACTTCCTTACCTCTGGCCAAATGTATGACCAGATTAGAGACATATGTTTCCCACAGATCACACAGACCCACAAAGAATTTGAAAACACTTCAAACATTGATAACCTCCCATATCTAGTAGGCAAAATACCACAATGTGCCATCACTGAAGCAAGATTTGTGGCCCGTAGGCCATGAGAAAAGGGCAACCAGAGGAGCACAAACATTGTAAATAAAACCTAGATTTATCTGCCCCTACTATTCATACGACAACTATTTGCACATTGCAAAAACACAGTAGATAGCTGATAATATAACATTTGAAATATCTTTTATCTTTTTGAAATCTTTGTGAGTGCAATGTTAACTAATAGTTTTTGTTGATGGTGTTTTTGTTTCTCCTTACTTTTGTTTATTTCACTTGCTTTGACAATGTAAAATGTGTTTACCTTGCCAATAAAGTTGCTCTGAATGAGAGAGAGAGAGAGAGAGAGAGAGAGAGAGAGAGAGAGAGAGAGAGAGAGAGAGAGAGAGAGAGAGAGAGAGAGAGAGAGAGAGAGAGAGACTGGCGATCAGCAGTTGGGCTAGATCAGGGCTCTCCAACCCCAGTTTCATCTGACCTGATTCAGCTTATCAACCAGCTAATTATTAGAATCAGGTGTGGTAGACTAGGTTTGGAACTGAAACCTACGTGACGGTAGCTCTCCGGGGACAGGGTTGGAGAGGTTAAATTAAAAATAAAGGGTTGGAGATTCCTGGCCTATATTCTGCTGCACACAGACACACCTCATCAAACTGACAACATGATCATCTTCCTGCTATACACCAAATAATGAGGGGCCCTCAGGGGTTCTTTGGGAAGAATGATGGTTCTATGTAAAAAAAAACATATATTTACCTTTATTTAACTAGGCAAATTCTTATGTACAATGACGGCCTACCAGAAGGCATAAGGTCCCCTGCGAGGACAGGGGATAAAAAAATACAAATATAGTACAAAACACACATCACGACAAGAGAGACACCACAACACTACATAAAGAGAGACCTAAAGACAACAACATAGCAAGGCAGCAACAGATGACCATACAGCATGGTAGCAACATAACAACAACACAACATGGTGGCAGCACAAAACATGGTACAAACGTTGTTGGGCACAGACAACAGCACATGAATGAATGAGAGTGCCATTACAGTTTATCGAACGTGTTGTCTCATCCTATTAAATGTCATGTAAGACTTTGGCCAGTGACAGTGTCATGTGAAAGAATCATGGTTGGCCTTGTGTCAAGTGGTTCTGAATTATTTCGCCAGGGACCCCCAGCTGTTCCAGAGGTAGCTAGTGATGGGGAAACAAAGCTTATTGAAGCATTGAGGCTTTCCAGGCAATTATGTATTAAATACAGTAGATGTATTACTCAAGGGTTTGGTCAACACATTTCAACCTGCTGGTCAAAATAATTTAAAGCAGCCAAAGCATTATAGATGTCCCATACCCCGTAGTGTGTGCGCTTGGTAGCCTTTTTGTCTTCTACCAAACTAATCAGCTGGTTGTTAGAAGAAATGAAGCTTCGGACGACATTGATCACAACACTTGGCGTTAGCGTAAAGAGGCAGGTTTTCTATGAATAAATAATTTGTAGGATTGACGAGGGCTTGACCCCTCACTGGCCAATGAGAACAAGCTCCAAAGCCTTTAGTTTTAGTTTTGTTTTGAAACAGAATGATAAACAATATGCAGACATTTTAACAGCACCGTTTCTAAATAGGCTTCCTGAATAGGCTACTGGCATCTTTCATCCAATAGGCTTCCTGAATAGGCTACTGGCATCTTTCATCCAATAGGCTTCCTGAATAGGCTACTGACATATTTCATCCAATAGGCTTCCTGAATAGGCTACTGGCATCTTTCATCCAATAGGCTTCCTGAATAGGCTACTGGCATCTTTCATCCAATAGGCTTCCTGAATAGGCTACTGGCATCTTTCATCCAATAGGCTTCCTGAATAGGCTACTGACAATAGGCATCGCACACAACTTTTCAAACAGGAGCTGGACATACAAAATATCCAATATAATGAGAAAGGGTGTTGACCGTTTTCCTGGTCCTAAAAGTAATATTGTAATATAACATTGGTGATAGGCTAATCAGTTAGGCTACTCTGCGCCCCCGCTGGCAAAATCCATAACCAACTATCTTACCGCTTAGACCACTTTTTTATTGAACTTAAAATCCCCACCTGCACTGCCTGAAATTGTCACTTCGGCAGACGTTTTTAAGAACACATGAGCGCAAGCAAGCTCATATAAGACAGGTAAATTACCGATCCTGGCGCAAGGGTTGGAAAATAGCCCGCGCCTGCTTTCACAAGTCAAAATTGCCAATTAGCATTACATTTGACAATTGTGCTGGCTTAACACCAGCCCAAAACCACCCCCCAGGAGTCTAATAGATACGCTGGTTTGTTTTCATGTAATTACTGACAATGGCAAGGCTTGTCTAGTCCAGGTATTGCTACAGACGGTAACCTCAGGCTTTGAACAATGCAAACAAAAAAAACACACACAAGACAAAGACGATATACACACACATTTTATTTTAATTCCTTCAGTTGTTTTCCCTTACTCACCTTTCTCCTCCTTCATCTCTAAGCTGTTCCTAAACATCTTTCACACTCCATACATCCTTTGAAGTTGGCATTGTGTGCCCCACATTAATTTAAGCAATAAGACCTGAGAGGGTGTGGTATATGGCCAATATACCACGGCTAAAGGCTGTTCTTATGCAAGACCCAACGTGGAGTGCCTGGATACAGTCCTTAGCCGTGGAATGTTGGCAAAATACCACAAACTCTGAGTTGCCTTATTGCTATTATAAACTGGCTACCAACCTAATTACAACATTAAAATAAATGTTTTGTCGTACCTGTGGCATATGGTCTGATATACCACGTCTGTCAGCTAATCAGCATTCAGGGCTCGAACCACCCAGTTTATAATATGGATTCTATCACACGCCATATCTGCCAGTTCAGTCAGCTAACCCTAGTCAACCAACAACCTCCATTCCATGGATGGGCGGTAAATGGGATCCATGTTTAATTTACTGGCCCATGTCCATCTGGCAGCCGACACATGTTCCGGCATGGAATACTTGCTCGGGGAAAACAGGATTCGTACATTAGTGCTGCTGCAGGAAACATGTGAACTGTGAAATTCGGGAATCAGAGGAGAACATGCATCATGATGCCAAGGTTATAGACTTGTTCTGGCTCCGTTCTGGCTCCATTATGGCAGGGCTCCACTCTAACCTTCTGATGTAGATCAATGGGATGACTCATTAACCTTTAGTGTAAACTGTGGGTGGGATGTGGCAAAGTGGCACAGTCTGTGGTGAAGTTATGTGTCCACTTCAGATGAGAGAGAGAGAAACAGACAAGAATGGGCACCAGAGATATACAACCACAACACAAACCAAGGCATGTACACATTCATATGTAGGATGTTAAATTGAGCCAGTTTGCTACAGCAGGAAAATAATCCTACAGCAACAGGAAATGTGAATTATTATGTGGATTATAATTCATGGACATGTTTTGTAGGGGTTGATACATTTTCTATAAGGGTGAATCAAGTCTGACATTGTAAAGAGGAAATTACAAACTTTAGAAACCTTTTAAAACCTTGAATACACTACACATTTGCATTTCCAGATGTGCATGAAAATTCCCCGCAACAAAATAGTGATCAAATTAAGATCCAATGTCTGTACACACGCAAGCATGTATGCACGCATACATACACACGCATACACACACACACACACCGTCCAAATCGCTTGCATGAAAAGGTAAGGTCAACCAGACTGTTTACAAAACACTACATTCAAGAACTCATCTAGAGGAGGAATTAAATCCACTACAAACACAGAACCATCTCTCCGATCCAATGCAGAATGCAGAGAAACACCTCCCACCTCCCACAGCGTCCATTCCTTTCTTAATCCTCCCCTCTTCTTCCCTCGTTATTTCTTCTCTTCTTTCTAACCTTCTCACTCCCCGTTTGTTTGTGGCTTTTACAATGTAAAGATAAATGGATACATAAAAAAACGGTTTCAAAATATTTTTTATGGACACTTGACTTGACCATGAGTGTCAATACAACACCACAAGTTGTTACACGCTTGGATGGAGAGAAGAGGAGACACCAAAATCAATGGGCAAAGGGTTGGACATGTCCTAATACGTTTTCTATCCAGTCCATTTTTCTTTTCTCATCGATTGTTTTCTATCTTTAGTGTCATATGTCAGCAGACACACTGTGTAACACATTAACAGCAGCTTTTTGAGATGAGAGCTGACATGGGGTCATAGTTTAACTCAGCTGCTCGTCAAATTAACCGTACAGGATCCATCACCATGACGTGCTAGCATTCCATTCTAGTGTGAGGTTTATACGCTGAGGTGTGTGTGTTTGTTAGAGAGAGAGGTGAGGGGAGGGGAGAGAGAGAGAGACAGTGAGTGAGTGAGTGAGTGAGTGAGTGAGTGAGTGAGTGAGTGAGTGAGTGAGTGAGTGAGTGAGTGAGTGAGTGAGTGAGAGAGAGAGTGAGAGAGAGAGAGAGAGATGAAGAGATAAGAACAGAGGGAGAGAGACGGAGAGATAAGAAGAGAGGGAGAGAGACTGAGAGATAAGAAGGGACGGAAAGACAAGAAGAGAGATGGAGAGACGAAGAGAGAGAGACAAGAAGAGAGAGAGATGGCGAGGCAAGGAGAGAGAGAGGGAAAGAGACAGAGGGATAAAAAGAGAGAGAGACGGAGATATAAAAAGAGAGAGACTGAGAGATAAGAAGAAAGAGAGAGAGAGAGAGACGGAGAGACAAGAAGAGAGATGGAGAGACAAGAAGAGAGAGAGAGAGAGAGAGAGAGATGAAGAGAACAAGATACAAGAAGAGAGCGAGAGAGAGGAAGAGACAAGATGAGAGAGAGAGGGAGAAACAAGGAGAGAGAAAGAGAAGAAGTGACAAGAAGAGAGAGAGAGAGAGAGAGAGAGAGAGACATAAGAATAGACAAGAAGAGAGAGAGAGAAATAAGAAGAGAGAAAGGGAGAGACAAGAAGAAACAGAGGAAGAGACAGAGATAAGAAAAGAGAGAGGGAGAGAGATAAGAAGGGAGAGACAAGAAGAGAGAGGGAGACTGAGAGATTGAGAGGTAAGAAGAGAGAGAGGGACGGAAAGACAAGAAGAGAGATGGAGAGACGGAGAGAGAGAGACAAGAAGAGAGAGAGATGGAGAGGCAAGGAGAGAGAGAGGGAAAGAGACGGAGATATAAAAAGAGAGAGAGAGAGAGAGAGAGAGAGAGAGAGAGAGAGAGAGAGAGAGAGAGAGGAAGAGAGCAAGAGACAAGACGAGAGCGAGAGAGAAAGAGACAAAATGAGAGAGAGGGAGAAACAAGGAGAGAGAAAGAGAAGAAGTGACAAGAGAGAGAGAGAGAGAGAGAGAGAGAGAGAGAGAGAGAGAGAGAGAGAGAGAGAGAGAGAGAGAGAGAGAGAGAGAGAGAGGAATAGACAAGGGAGAGAGAGACAAGAAGAAAGAGAGATTAGAAGAGACCAGAAGAGAGAGAGAGAGAGAGAGAGAGAGAGAGAGAGAGAGAGAGAGAGAGAGAGAGAGAGAGAGAGAGAGAGAGAGAGAGAGAGAGAGAGAAAGACATAAGAATAGACAAGAAGAGAGAGAGAGAAATAAGAAGAGAGAAAGGGACAGACAAGAAGAGACAGAGGAAGAGACAGAGATAAGAAAAGAGAGAGAGAGAGAGAGAGGCAAAGAGATAGAGGAAGAAACAGAGAGAGAGAAAAAAGAAGAGACAGAGAGAGGGATTGACCTATTCACACCACCAGTCCCCAATGGGGCAACCACATCGGGGTAAATCAAATCAAACTGTATTTGTCAGATGCTCTGAATACAACAGGTGTGGACTTTACGGTAAAACGCTTACTTACGAGACCTTTCCCAACATTGCAGAATTAAAAAGTAAGAAAATGTGCAAATAAAAATAGAAAATAGTAAGACAATAAATGACAGTATCTCAACCAGCTTCACCTGGAATGCTTTTCCAACGGGCTTGAAGGAGTTCCCACATATGCTGAGCACTTGTTGGATGCTTTCTCTGGAGCTGTGTTGGGTCATTGTCCTGTTGAAAAACAAATGATAGTCCCACTAAGAGCAAACCAGATGGTTGGTGTTTCGCTGCAGAAAGCTGTGGTAGCCATGCTGGTTAAGTGTGCCTTGAATTCTAAATAAATCACCAACAGTGCCACCAGCAAAGCACCCTCACACCACCTCCTCCATGTTTCATGGTGGGAACCAGACATGCGGAGATCATCATGCGTCTCACAAAGACACGGCGGTTGGAACCAAGAATCTCACATTTGGACAGCTTTCCACCGGTCTAATGTCCATTGCTTGTGTTTCTTCGCCCAAGCAAGTCTCTTCTTATTGGTGTCCTTTAGTCGTGTTTTCTTTACAGCAATTCGAACATGAAGGCCTGATTCACACAGTCTCATCAGTAGGAGTGCAGAGTCTTGTTCAGTAGGAGTACAGTCTCATCTGAAGAGTTGATGTTGAGATGTGTCTGTTACTTGAGGTCACTCTGGGTCGTCCTTTCCTGTGTCCGTCCTCATGAGAGCCAGTTTCTTCATAGCGCTTGATGGTTTCTCCAACTGCACTTGAAGAAACGTTCAAAGTTCTTGACTTTTTCTGGATTGACTGACCTTCATGTCTTAAAGTAATGATGGACTGTCATTTATCTTTGCTCAAAGCTCAGAGTGCCCTGCCTGCAGCCTCGACTCCCAGAGGGACCAATCCGGCACCGACCGGCAGTGTGCCTTCTGCGGCCACAGATGGTGCACGTGAAGGCCCCTCCTCCAGCCTCACTACGTGCAGCCCCTCCCAACTCCATGGGCATGGGAGTGCTGGGAGATGGAACCGACAGAGCCCCCTAGGACGTCCATGGATGACCAGCACGTTATCCAACCGGCTGTACATATTATCCACCAGTTGGTCAAAGGTGGTGGTGGCATCCCTGCAGGTCAACTCCTGTTGGACGTCCTCACGTAAGCTGTATCGATAGCGATCGATGAGGGCCCTGTCGTTCCATCCTGCTCCGGCAGCCAAGGTCCATAACTCCAGCACGAAATCCTGTGCGCTCCTCGTCCCCTGCCTCAAATGGAAGGGACGTTCACCCACCGCTCTACCTTCGGGCGGATGGTCAAAGACGGGTAAACACCTCGAAGTGGTCCAATGCGTCTTCCTCTCCCCACACAGCGTTTTCCCACTCCAGAGCTCTCCCCTAGAGTAATGAGACGAGGGGGAAACGCTCTCCCTTCCTGAGGGGGCAGAGAACAAGAAAAAACAAATGGATACATGAAAAATGGAGCGGTGATGGCTAGAAAGCCAGAACAAGAAGAGGAGACGATTTTGGTGGAAGTCATGAAAATATCCACTGTAAAATGAGAACTATATTGACATAAACTGAAAGGCTGCTCAGAAAGGAAGAAACCACTGCTCCAAAACCGACTACGGTTTGCAACTGCACATGGGGACAAAGATGGTACTTTTTGGAGAAATGTCCTCTGGTCTGATGAAACACAAATAGAACTGTTTGGCCATAATGATCATCGTTATGTTTGGAGGAAAAAGGGGGAGGCTTGCAAGCTGAAGAACACCATCCCAACTGTGAAGCATGGGGGTGGCAGCATCATGTTGTGGGGGTACTTTGCTGCAGGAGGGACTGGTGCACTTCACAAAATAGATGGCATCTAGAGGCAGAAAAATGATGTGGATATATTGAAGTAACATCTCAAGACATCAGTCAGGAGGTTATTAAAGTTTGGTCGCAAATGGGTCTTCCAAATGGACAATGACCCCAAGCGTACTTCTAAAGTTGTGGAAAAATAGCTTAAGGACAACAAAGTCAAGATACTGGAGGGGCCATCACAAAGCCCTGACCTCAATCCTAGAGAAATGTTTTGAGCAAAAATGAAAAAGCGAGCAAGGAGGCCTACAAACCTGACTCAGTTACAACAGCTCTGTCAGGAGGAATGGTCAAAATTCATCCAACTTAATGTGGAAGCTTGTGTAAGGCTACCCGACACGTTTGACCCAAGTTAAACAATTTAAAGGCAATGCTACCAAATACTAATTGAGTGTATGTAAAGTTCTGACCCACTGGGAATGTGAAGAAAGAAATAAAAGCTGAAATAAATCATTCTTTCTACTATTATTCTGACATTTCACATTCTTAAAATAAAGTGGTGATCCTAACTGACCTAAAACACGGAATTTTTACTGGGATTAAATGTCAGGAATTGTGAAACACTGAGTATAAATGTATTTGGCTGCATGTAAACTTCCAACTTAAAATGTAAATGTAAAAACAAACAATTGCATAGCATGCTGAGTATTTTAATAAATTCATTACAACTTATGAGCATTTTGTAATTTATTTTAATAAATTGATCTTCATGATATCTTGTGATATTTGTGTGTGTGTGTGTGTGTGTGTGTGTGTGTGTGTGTGTGTGTGTGTGTGTGTGTGTGTGTGTGTGTGTGTGTGTGTGTGTGTGTGTGTGTGTGTGTGTGTGTGTCCTGATTTGTTTCACTGTCTTGTGCTTTTCTCCGCCCCCCACCAGGTGTCTCTCATTTGTCCCCGTTAATCCCCTGTGTATTTATACCTATGTTTTCTGTTTGTTTGTTACGTTTCTCTTGCCCTGTCAGGTCTTACCAGTGTGGTCCCTGTGCTCTAGTGTCACCTATTCTTCCCAGTTCTGAACTTTCTGCCTCTTCTGATCCTGCCTGCTGTCCTGTTCCTGCCTGACTCTGATTTGGATTATGACTCTTTGCCTGTCTTGACTTACCTTTTGCCTGCCCCTTGTACTGTAATAAACTCTGAGACCCGTCCACCTCCTGTGTCTGCATCTGGGTCTTAACCTGAGCCGTGGTTGTGTGTCTAGTGTCAATGTGAGTATGTTTGTGTTGGAGTGTCAGTGTAAGTACATGTGAGTGTGCATAGAGCCAGTTCAAAAAATTTGAATCATTATTTAAATAGGCAAGCCAGTTAAAGAACAAAATCTTATTTACAATGACAGCCTACCCCGGCCAAACCCAGACGACGCTGGGCCAATTGTGCGCTGCCCTATGGGCCTCCCAATTATAGCCGGTTGTGATACAGCCATTTAGCCATGTGATTAAATGCTCAGCAGTCTAATGGCTTGGGGGTAGAAGCTGTTCAGGAGCAATTTGGTCCCAAACTTGGCGCTCCAGTAACACTTGCCGTGCAGTAGCAGAGTAAACAGTCAATGGCTTGGGTGGCTGGAGTTTTTGACAATTCTCTGGGCCTTCCTCTGACACCTCCTGTTACAGAGCTCCTACACTGCAGGGAGCTTGGACCCAGTGATGTATTGGGCCTTCCGCACCACCCTCTGCAGTGCCTTGCGGTTGTAGGTCAAGCAGTTGCCATGCCAAGCAGTAATGCAGCCAGTCAAGATGCTCTTAATGGTGAAACTGTGTAAGTTTTTTGAGGACCTGAAGGCCCATGCCCAATCTTGGCCTTCTTCAAGACTGTCTTGGTGTGTTCGGACCATGATAGGTCCTTAGTGACGTGGACACTGAGGAACATGAAGATCTCGACCCGCTCCACTACAACCCCATCAATGTGGAAGGTGGTGTGCTCAGCACCCCGTTTCCTATAGTCCATGATCTTGCTGACATTGAGGTTGTTGACCTGGCACCACACTGCCAGGTCACTTACCCGCTCGCTACAGGCTGTCTCGTCGTTGTCAGTGATCAGGTCTATGACGGTCATGTCATCAGCAAACATAAATGATGGTGTTTGAATTGTGCGCGGCCACTCAGTCGTGGGTGAACAGGGGGTACAGGAGGGGACTAAGCACGCACCCCTGAGAGGCCGCTGTGTTGAGGGTCAGTGTGGCGGATGTGTGTTTCCTACCCTAAACCCAGGTGCTTAGTCCTCTCCTGTACCCCATGTACAATGCCAGGGTCCTGAGCTTAGCTTGAAGGGCATTATGGTGTTGAAAGTCCTTTTATCCAGGTGGGAGAGGGCAGTGTGGAGTGCAAAAGAGGTAGCATCATCTGTGGAACTGTTGGGGCGGAATGCGGATCGGAGTAGGTCCAGGATGTCTGAGATGATGCTGTTGATGTGAGCCATGACCAGCCTTTCAAAGCACTTCATGACTACATCTGTGAATGCTATGGGGCGATAGTAATTTACCTTGGTGTTCTTAGACACAGCGACTATGGTGATCTGCTTGAAACAAGTAGGTATTGTAGACTGGGTCAGGGAGAGGTTGAAAATGTCAGTGAAGACACCAGCTGGAACCATCTCAGTACGCGCCTTGATAATTTGTCTGACTCCGCAGCCTTGTGAATGTTAAAGGTCCTGAACAGTCATTCTGAAAGGTACTTTTTCTCTCATGGCTAACTACCAGGAAGCTGAGTCGGTGGAGTGCTTATTTTCATGAGCTCACCTTGACTGAAATCACTTTGAAACACCTGTGTCAAGCAACTTGGATGCAGTGAGCAGGGTTGCAGTAAAATCGTCTCAAGCTAATTTGTTGATACATAAAGAAACTCAAACAACATCAAAATTGCACCAATTAATTACTTTTTATTAATGCATATCCCATTTGGATTCATATATGCACTGACGGATGTGTTGACTTGACATCTGAGTCAGAGTTTTGAACGACGTCTTCATCTGTGTCTGGTGTTAGCTAGTTCCTGTCTAGCTAGGTCTTCATCTGTGTCTGGTGTTAGCTAGTTCCTGTCTAGCTAGGTCTTCATCTGTGTCTGGTGTTAGCTAGTTACTGTCTAGCTAGGTCTTCATCTGTGTCTGGTGTTAGCTAGTTACTGTCTAGCTAGGTCTTCATCTGTGTCTGGTGTTAGCTAGTTACTGTCTAGCTAGGTCTTCATCTGTGTCTGGTGTTAGCTAGTTACTGGCTGGCTAGGTCTTCATATGTGTCTGGTGTTAGCTAGTTACTGTCTAGCTAGGTCTTCATCTGTGTCTGGTGTTAGCTAGTTACTGGCTGGCTAGGTCTTCATATGTGTCTGGTGTTAGCTAGTTCCTGACTAGCTAGGTCTTCATCTGTGTCTGGTATTAGCTAGCTACTGGCTGGCTAGGCCTTCATCTGTGTCTGGTGTTAGCTAGACACAGATGATATAGGAAATGGCAGAACATTTTGGAACAGAAAATTCAAGATCAGCGTAAAACAAAATGCACAAAGTAGGAGTATTGGTCGTGAGACTGTAATGTGGTCACCATCTTAAGGGCCAAGATGGATGTATGTACACTACCATTCAAAAGTTTTGGGTCACTTAGACATTTCCTTGTTTAAAAAAATAATAATAATTGGCCATTAAAATAACATAAAATTGATCAGAAATACAGTGTAGACATTGTTGATGTTGTAAATGACTATTGTAGCTGGAAACAGCTGATTATTAATGGAATATCTACATAGGCGTACAAACTCTGCCTAGAAGGCCAGCATCCCGGAGTCACCTCTCATTCCATTTGGATCAGTTGTGTGTCTACTCTCGACAGATTATAAGGTCAAGAAAGGCACAGTACAGGACAGTCTATCTGTATATTTTAGTTCTTATACTGATTCACTGTCTGTTGCCAATCATCATTCTCCCAAGTCATCCTATATAGTATGGCAACACAGGCCTATGCTCCCAGCAGGCCCAGTTACCCAGGAAAGCTTAACACGCGTTCTGCCTCCTTGACTCCTTGACCTGAAACCTAAAGATTCAATATAGCCTAAATATTTGTCATTTAACTTTTAAAATGTATTACTATTTAAGTGTGGCATAAACTCAACCAGCCATAATTCTTTACATCTAATAGACTACTTCAAAAGTGTCATGTAGGCTACCTGCACATGTTCAATGTTCATCCACTCCACTCTAATATAATTCCAGCATCCAAAATGCGCACCGGCCATTCAAATGGAAAGAGTCATCTGTTACAAAACACCCAAAAGAATGACTTTCGGAGCTTGCCAAGCCAAGCTTTCGGTACCAAGTAGAGAGGGTTGTATTTTCTTTTTGTCAATATTGACATACACTATTTGATTTTATTGTATTACAAATATAGCATAACATTGTTGACAATCTGATTCCCCCCTACCTGATCATTGTCTGTAGCCGGCCTCGAGTGCAGTGTCATGAGACAGGCAGGGAGATTTGAGCTAGTCTGTGGTGGTCGGCAAACCCTCAACTTTCTGGCCCGTAGCCCTGCGTGGCATCGACTGTGCCACAAAACCATGCTGAAGTGGTCAATTTCATTTCCATGTTTATTAACACAGGGTTGCTACAGTTATTATTTGTAGTGGTAATCATTATTTCTTTGTACATTTTATGATGGGGCGATGTTTTTTATGACACCTCGAGCTGGCCATGCCCAAACTAATCCACGCCTCCATGTGAAATGTACCTTCACCGTACCGCTTTTAAAAAAATTAAGAGTGTGTGATGATTGTACAGTACCTTTATGTTCAAAATATTAGTTACAAAAATGCATTATTAAACTAGATTATCCACACATGCCCCCTTAAAGGAAGGAAATATTGAATGAGGGTAACATTTAGGTCACGTGAATTCAGATGGAGATCATAAAGTCTAAAAATACGATGTGTATTCTATAAAATATAAAGAGAAGGAATTGGGTGGGTGAACACAGAGAGAGTTGGAAACGACAATTGTTATCACTCGCTGCTTGCTTTAATTTCTCTCTCTTTCTTTCATTAACTCTCATCCGTTCATTCTCTCTCCTCTCTTTTCTGCTCCTTTTTGCTTTGCCTTTTTCCATATTTCCACCTTTCTTACTACCTTTCTGTCTCTGTCTCTGTCTCTCTCCCTCCCAGTCAAGCCCCTTCTCTCTCTCTCTCTCTCTCTCTGTGCCTCTGTCAAGATAATAGTAATGATCCTAGCTCTGCTGGCTTAGTAACCGTCCAACTGAAGAGGAAGAACAAGCATCACACCGCCTTTGGAAGTAGTGCCAGGAGAGGAAATGTCAAGGTTAAGCATAGGAAACGACAGGCTAATGTAATGGAGTTATGTTAGTGCCGTGGGATGGTACTCTCTCTATGCCAGTTGCCAGGGAACCCATGATCTCACAAGATAGGGGTGCGCCTGACAGATTTCATTTTCGTCCTCTCGGAGAAACCATCGAAGGGATCATGTTTTTAGTTCCACGGCTCCCTGTGGTTGTGTTAATGTTAGATGGCGTGCCTCGGTTGGCTTTGGCTGTATTTATAGGGAAGTTACTGTATGTATGGTTGAAGGTAGCCTAGAGGATAGAACGGTAGGTGGTGGGGGGAGTGAGATGCCTTTGGAGTTAGTTTTGGATGGTGCAGGGACGTTGCCTTACCTACACCTGAAGACAGATGTTTTCTGCTAGATGTTCTCTGCTAGCCTTTAGCTCAGGAGGTTAACTCGGTCTTCTTTAGTGGGAGAGAGCTTAGAGCTTCTAAGGACTGTATTCAGAGCCCAATACACACAAAACACTGCTTCAATATAAACCAACATTTAGTCAAATGAATGAGCAAATGGCAAACACGTTAAACACAATAATTTCTTAGCAACAGATTGGAGATAGTTACGCTCTATAAATAAATGCAACTAAAGCAGAATGGGACTCATATAAACAGTGTTGAAAAAAAATATTTTGTCAAAATTTGCTCCTTGAGGCACATAACCTGATTGTAAACTTCCATTGTTCAGTATAAAGAAACCAACTGTAAACAGCATAGAGTATATTTTATAGAGCCAGACAAGGGGTTGTCATTCTAGATACTCACATACTGACTTATTCTGACAGCACTGGTTGTAAAAACACTAATGACCACTGCAGAGAAAGGTCAAGTTACCGGTCAAACCATGGAATCCAGCAAAGCTTCCGGATCATTTCTCCCATACAGAGATAAATATATATTTTTTTAAATAAACCTGAAAGAAGAACACATTGTGTGACATCCATAGAAAATCAAAGGGCTTAGTTGGGGTTCTCTCTCTCTCTCGCTCTCATTGGTGTACACTTTCTCTGAACCAGTCATATTTGATCATTAGTGATCTCAGTGCTGCCTGCCCAAGACTCAATCAATTGTCAACATGGCGGTAATCATTTTTTTTTCAATGAACAGACATGATGCTAAGAAAAGTCATAAACTGCAGCCAGAAGATGGAAACTAGAAAAGAAGGATGTGAATTAGTTTGATGGATATGCCTTGTAAAACATGATGTATGGGTGAGCATCAAACCATAATAATAATCATAATATTACAATTGTGGGAGGTTATTGAGTGTAAATTAACTGAATATCCTCCCTCCCATGTATGCTCAATCTTCGTTGTGAAATGAAAATGCATAATGACAGAATGAAAGCATTGTTTGAACGGTATAGGTCGAACACTGTCAAGGCACTGGCACTGTGGTTCTCTCTGCTCTCTTGCCTACAGTACATAGTTTGAGCATTAGATTTCCACAAACAGTACATGGAGATAGATTGGTGGTTGCGTTTGTCTTTAATTTCTAATGTGTTTCTTCATTTGTTCCATATTGATTGATTACTGTGTCTATTCCTCCACTTTAACTAGATAATGTTAGCAAACGAATGTCAATTACTCCACATATGGTCTGTTCATCCAACTGTATTTCCATTGTTACAATCTCTCTCTCTCTCTCTCTCTCTCTCTCTCTCTCTCTCTCTCTCTCTCTCTCTCTCTCTCTCTCTCTCTCTCTCTCTCTCTCTCTCTCTCTCTCTCTCTCTCTCTCTCTCTCTCTCTCTCATTGTGATTCAACCCTCGTCCACATGCCGCTCACATCTAAAGGGTTGTGGAAAAGAGCATCCTCCCTCCAGGGGAAATGTTCATCCTGGCACATGACAACCTCTGCCAAGGTGTCACCTAATCGGGAGGGAACAACTGAATGGTGACGCACGCCTGCATCCATGGAGTGAGTGAGCTACTCTGCGTGACCGACTTGGTTCAATTCCAGGCTGATGTGCTTAGACTGTTAGCCTGTCGAGCTAAACCCTGACCTGTATACGATATACACCCCGTTAAAATGGTTTCCTCAAGGGCTCTTTAGGAGGGCGGAGGGTTCTATATGGAACCATAAGAACCCTTTGAGCTCTTCAATGGTTCTTCACAGTTCACAAAAGGTTTCTTTGCTATTTGCTCTCTTTCTTTGCGATAATTAAAATGTAGTGGATGCAAATATTTTGGGACGTGGTTTGCTCACAGCTCTTTTTGTGCAACTGAGTGTGAGTGTCGTTCTAGTTCATCTAATGTGTTGTGTTATGTCATTACATATTATTGATGGTTAGGGCCAGTGAGTGTCTTGTAAAAGACTCACGTATGGCCTTGTGTCATTTGAGAACGGTTGAATAGATCAATCAGTCAGTGGTTCTCAATTCAATTCTCTCCTCAGGCACCCTCAGCTGTTCCAGAGGTAGCTCACTTGATTCAACTTGGCAGTTAAAACAGTAATACTTCCTATGGAATTTTAACAATATAATAAGGCCGACCAGAATAAAACACCTGGATTGGTTCTTTAAAAGGACCTAAAATTAACCTTTCAGATTGAGAAAGGTTCTTTATAAAATCAAACTCCATAAATGTTCTATAAAGAACCACAAAAAAGGGGTTCTATGTATCCCCAAAAAGGGTTGTAACATTTTTAAAGGTGAACTGCACTAAGAAAAGCAGTGGCCATTACTGAAGCCCAAATGAGAGTTGTCTTTGGGGTGTGTTTAATGTGGGTGGTATATGTGTTAGCTAAAGCCTGCACTGAAAGCAGCAGTTTAGCATAGGTTGAGGATAGCTATAGCTGGCTAGCCTATGTAGCTAGCTGATAGTTCTCTGTCAAATCACGTTTAAGCCAAGATACCGTGAAGTACCATTGTCTGGAATGTGTTTCATGAGACACTCATTCGACAACAGCTTGCTATGAAAGTAGCTTGCAACTTAGTTCCAATGTTTCATCACATCATTTAAAGACAGGTTACCGTGGAAACAATATCAACAACTGCAAGTTGAATACCGGGTCTTCAGTCAGCTCAGCTGTCAACACAATATTTTTATAACGGGCTAGTTTTGTCTCGTCTCATCTCTCCTTGTTAGATCTTTCACGGGGGACACATCCCAAAACTAATACCCCCTACAGGTGTAGCCTACATGTGGACATTACACAGACATGCCTAGCTTGAGCGTAGACACATTTATTAAAAAAATATATATATATATTTAAAAGACTGGTGTGTTTGTGTCACAAAGACAAAACATGTTCTGTTGTAAATAGGCTATAATATTGATTTGTTTATAAAGACAGTATGCCTACACTTGACCTAGTGCATTCATAAAAGTTGTGTGAGAGTGCAACCACAGATAGAACATGGAGCATAAACATCTTTGGTACAACTTCAACTGTCCCAGAACTAGTATGGCATTCTGTTCTATTTCTAAGGATTTGGCTGTCTAACCAGACTGACATGCACAGTTCTCTGGGTGAGGTTCTGTCTGTCTAACGACACTGACATGCACAGCTCTCTGGGTGAGGTTCTGGCTGTCTAATCACACTGACATGCACAGCTCTCTGGGTGAGGTTCTGTCTGTCTAACGACACTGACATGCACAGCTCTCTGGGTGAGGTTCTGTCTGTCTAACGACACTGACATGCACAGCTCTCTGGGTGAGGTTCTGGCTGTCTAATCACACTGACATGCACAGCTCTCTGGGTGAGGTTCTGGCTGTCTAAACAGACTGACATGCACAGCTCTCTGGGTGAGGTTCTGTCTGTCTAACCACACTGACATGCACAGCTCTCTGGGTGAGGTTCTGCCTGTCTAAACAGACTGACATGCACAGCTCTCTGGGTGAGATTCTGTCTTCAAGTCTCCAGTGGGTGATGAATTCTCTTCCACCTATGTAATCTATTAAAGGTTATGGACAGGTGCAGTCAGGTGGCCGGAGGGGTGGAGTAGCTACAGGCAGATGTTAGATACAGGAAGATGGCACTCTTCTCATATGTACTGGCCAAGCTTCTTCCAGGAGGAAGCTTTTAATTGGTCAGTAGCCTACATAGTAATATGAGAAGAATACAATTGCTGAACTTATGTAGATATTCTAAACACAACTTTAACATGTAACAGTTCCATGTAGAATAAACCTTCACATAACACTTCACATCCTTCACATAATACAGTAGAAGCAGTTTTCTGCTAATATAACAATGTGCAAATATTACACATCTTTCATCTTGTCATTCATAGCCGACACAGATACTGTACTTTTCAGCATTTTGTCTGGTGGTACATGTTAGTTGTCATCCCTTTGTCATCCCTTTGTATGGTGTATCAACCTGTCAGTTAGTCAGGGGTTCCATCTGTATCAACCTGTCTGTTAGTCAGGGGACTGCATCTGTATCAACCTGTCTGTTAGTCAGGGGACTCCATCTGTATCAACATGTCTGTTAGTCAGGGGTTCCATCTGTATCAACCTGTCTGTTAGTCAGGGGGCTCCATCTGTATCAACCTGTCTGTTAGTCAGGGGACTCCATCTGTATCAACATGTCTGTTAGTCAGGGGTTCCATCTGTATCAACCTGTCTGTTAGTCAGGGGGCTCCATCTGTATCAACCTGTCTGTTAGTCAGGGGGCTCCATCTGTATCAACCTGTCTGTTAGTCAGGGGGCTCCATCTGTATCAACCTGTCTGTTAGTCAGGGGGCTCCATCTGTATCAACCTGTCTGTTAGTCAGGGAGTTCCATCTGTATCAACCTGTCTGTTAGTCAGGGGATTCCATCTGTATCAACATGTCTGTTAGTCAGGGGGCTCAATCTGTATCAACTTGTCTGTTAGTCAGGGGGCTCCATCTGTATCAACCTGTCTGTTAGTCAGGGGACTGCATCTGTATCAACCTGTCTGTTAGTCAGGGGACTCCATCTGTATCAACCTGTCTGTTAGTCAGGGGACTGCATCTGTATCAACCTGTCTGTTAGTCAGGGGACTCCATCTGTATCAACCTGTCTGTTAGTCAGGGGGCTCCATCTGTATCAACCTGTCTGTTAGTCAGGGGACTGCATCTGTATCAACCTGTCTGTTAGTCAGGGGACTGCATCTGTATCAACCTGTCTGTTAGTCAGGGGACTCCATCTGTATCAACCTGTCTGTTAGTCAGGGGACTGCATCTGTATCAACCTGTCTGTTAGTCAGGGGACTCCATCTGTATCAACCTGTCTGTTAGTCAGGGGACTGCATCTGTATCAACCTGTCTGTTAGTCAGGGGGCTGCATCTGTAGAAAAACAAGGTAGAGTTGATACACACAGCACTGATTACATCATCAATGGCTGTTAGGTGAATTCCAGGACAGACAAGTATTTTGTCCTATGACCAGATCAGATGTGACCAACCTGAAGTGGGACTGGTTCCTGGCCACATACTGCCTCCGCCTTCCGCTCCTGATATGGTAGGGGGTTCCTACGACACTACTGAACAAATCCACCAAGTTTTGGAAGTAGCCTGTGAATTAAATCAAATATCATCACTCAATAAAACACATACGAGAAAAGTAACTTTCTCTAGTTTGGAAGTAATTGTATTAGAATGACTAAGTACAGAAGAGATTCAAGCCCGTGTGTAATGAATACTCAGCGAGAAAAAGGTGTAGATTCACGTGGCAGATGTTTATTTCGGCTTCGCAAAAGGCAGGAATCGTGGTCACAGGCAGGCAATGGTCACACACAGGTAGGCAAACAGGCAGGTGAATCAAAACTAGGACTGCAGGCTATAACTAGGAAAAGGCTTAGTAGAGTCAAAATTAACGATATCTCACAAAGGCACAGGCCGAATGAAATGAACTAAACAAGGAGCTGATGAGACCAGGTGAATAACTAACACAGGTGAAATCAATGAACAAAAATGAAAGACAGGGCTACGTTCAAGAACACAAAGAAACAGGGCTACGTTCAAGAACACAAAGAAACAGGGCTACGTTCAAGAACACAAAGAAACAGGGCTACGTTCAAGAACACAATGAAACAGGGCTACGTTCAAGAACACAAAGAAACAGAACACAAGGTTGAAAATAAATACAGGACCTTACACAGTGACGCTGACCCCGTTACTATGCAACCAGCCGGGTAACGTTACATTACCAAATGCTTGCTAAAACGTATTCGTAGCATGTTAGATAAACAGACTGGTACTCAGGGTAATAATAATAATTTATTGATCTTTTATAGTGCTTTTCATTACAGACAGAACCTCAAAGCGCTAAGCAGAGACAAACAACAAATCATTTTTAAATAAATATAGGCTACAACAGCAGTTAGATCAGCCAGATCAAGTCAAGATGGACAGCTTCGATCATGAGAGGATCTGAAAGTTCATAGTATTGTGAAAACCCTTCATAGTTCACTGAGTGGGCTGATAGCACCCATTTCATGGACCCAAGATCGAAAGGTAGGGCTGTATTGTGCATATGTGACCCACCACCTGGATCTTCACATTACCGTCTCTGGTAAACACACACTATATTAAATAACATGTGAGTTTATTTGTCACATGCACAGAATACTTGGTACTTGGTCTATAATGGTTACTTGCAATAGTGGCAATATCAAAAACAGAATGTAACCCGCATGCATACGTGGATGAATGCTTCACTGCAGACTCACCAGCACTGTGGCAAGGCACTTTGGTTCACACTGACAGTGGCGTGTGCAGAAAGTAGCCCATTACAACTTTATCCAACTGATCTGTCGATAGCGGCTGCTAAATTCAATCAATGTTGTTGAGACAAGAATCAACACTTTTGTTGTTCTCGTTGGCTAAACTTATATATCTATTGAAAAAACTGCAGTAGAAAGGAGTACCAACACATACTGAGCAGCTCACATTATAGACAGAAGCATGCGACACGGCAGACCAATTCAAAACACATCTCTCGGCATGTCCAGCCCAGCCATTATCTCAGCCAATCATGGCTTGCGGGAAGGTCCCTGACTTTTTCCATGGCCAAACCAACTAGGCTGGTAATTTAGTATTTGTTTTCGTATTTACAGATGCCAATACAAGTTTGTTATTAAGGCACATAAAAGTTCACGTTTAACAACAAAAAAAATTTAATGTTCAAATGCCTCTCCTGTGAAGTAGTGACATACGACATTCCTGAAACAGGTCAGATATACTGTAAGTATGCCCACAATGCAATTCTTAAGTTTGAGTTCAAAGATTTTTTATATTTTTTATGTAAAATGGACTAATTATTGTCTTTTGTTGAAGATATATAATAACACTCCAACCTTGTTTTAGCATGATCTAGTCCAAATATGGGATGATTCCGCTATTTATATCAATTTTAATCACTTTCAGTGTGGTACTTTTATTTTGAAAGGCGAAACACAAATTCCACTATTGTGGTCAATCCTTAGTGTTGCGAGCTTCACACATGTGAATGCCACCAGGGCCTGAGTTACTGAGAGCAAGTGGTAACCGAAACATCATGCCTGTTTTCATAAAATTAGCTACCTACCTAACTTGCAAATCGTTAAACTGAATTGTCTAGCTAGCTATCGTTAGCTAGTCGGGATCTTCTTAGTTACCCAGTTTGAGTTGAAACATTATCGATAGCGAGCTGGCTAACGTTACAGCCGATCAAAATGTATCGTCAGGTGCAACGTTAGCTATGCAAATCTTCCTCTCTATGACATTACACATTAGGGAGAGGCTATGTATTTAGCTAGTTACATCACCGTGTCATAGCTAGCTAGCATTAGAAGTTTGCGCCAACTTTATGGAAGCCCATTTTCACCTCTATGCTGAGCAAGTGTGCATGCGTTGCAGACTTGACAATGTCCACAACACATGTTAGCTGGGGGCGGACCACACCTTGTTGTCTCTTGTCAATTGGACATCATTGGCAAAAGTGGGCGTGTAAGTAATCCATACCAGACCCGTCATGACGCCCCCACTTCCAAATGTTGTTTTTAAAGATTGACTTTATAACCAAAATTTTCTTTATCACATGCAGGTTCCATTTAGAGCAGGGTTCTTTATAGAACCTTCAAAAAAGAGTTCTGTATTGCACCAACAAGGGTTCTGCTATGGTCGCAAGCCAACTAACCCCTGTCTGGTACTATTTAGAACCATACTTTTTTATGTCTGGGCACAACAGTGATCTTCAGAATAGGGTTGCTTTTGGGATACATGTGTGTCTCAAGCTCAGACTAGACACTATGAAGACATTTTAAAGTGGCAATATGAATATGTAACTTTTTGGGCGACCCAACCAAATTCACATGAATGTAAATTATAGATCTATCATATTATAGATCTATCATTCTACTTGAAAGCAAGTCTAAAAAAGTGGTAGATCTGTTTCATGGACACCATTTGTATGCTTCCTGTTTTGATTTTGCATCTTTTACTTTTGGTTTTTGTACATCAGCTTCAAACAGCTGAAACAACAATATTTTGGGGTTACGGAAAATGCACGGCTCAAAAAAAAAACACTAAAATAACACATCCTTGATCTGAATGAATGAAATATTCTTATTAAATACTTTTTTCTTTACACAGTTGAATGTGCTGACAACAAAATCACAACAAAAATTATCAATGGAAATCACATTTATCAACCCATGGAGGTCTGGATTTGGAGTCACACTCAAAATGAAAGTGGAGAACCACACTACCGGCTGATCCAACTTGTTCTTAAAACAAAACAAGTCAAAATGAGGCTCAGTAGTGTGTGTGGTCTCCACATGCCTGTTTGACCTCCCTACAACACCTGGGCATGCTCCTGATGAGGTGGCGGATGGTCTCCTGAGGGATCTCCTCCCAGACCTGGACTAAAGCATCCGCCAACTCTTGGACAGTCTGTGGTGCAACGTGGCGTTGGTGGATGGAGCGAGACATGATGTCCCAGATGTGCTCAATTGGATTCAGGTCTGAGGAACGGGCGGGCCAGTCCATAGCATCAATGCCTTCCTCTTGCAGGAACTGCTGACACTCCAGCCACATGAGGTCTAGCATTGTCTTGCATTAGGAGGAACCCAGGGCCAACCGCACCAGCATATGGTCTCACAAGGGGTCTGAGGATCTCACCCCACACCATGACTGACCCAGGCAGCAGAACGTTCTCCACGGCATCTCCAGACTCTGTCACGTCTGTCACATGTGCTCAGTGTGAACCTGCTTTCATCTGTGAAGAGCACAGGGCGCCAGTGGCAAATTTGCCAATTTTGGTGTTCTCTGGCAAATGCCAAACGTCCTGCATGGTGTTGGGCTGTAAGCACAACCCCCACCTGTGGACGTCGGGCCCTCGTACCACCCTCATGGAGTCTGTTTCTGACCGTTTGAGCAGACACATGCACATTTGTGGCCTGCTGGAGGTCATTTTGCAGGGCTCTGTCAGTGCCCCTCCTGCTCCTCCTTGCACAAAGGCGGAGGCAGCGGTCCTGCTGCTGAGTTGTTGCCCTCCTACGGCCTCCTCCACGTCTCCTGATGTACTGGCCTGTCTCCTGGTAGCGCCTACATGCTGTGGACACTACGCTGACAGACACAGTAAACCTTCTTGCCACAGCTCGCATTGATGTTCCATCCTGGATGAGCTACACTACCTGAGCCACTTGTGTGGGTTGTAGACTCCGTCTCATGCTTCCACTAGAGTGAAAGCACCGCCATCATTCAAAAGTGATCAAAACATCAGCCAGGAAGCATAGGAACTGAGAAGTGGTCTGTGGTCACCACCTGCAGAACCACTCCATTATTGGGGGAGTCTTCCTAATTGCCTATAATTTCCACCTGTTATCTATTCCATTTGCACAACAGCATGTTAAATTTATTGTCAATCAGTGTTGCTTCCTAAGTGGACAGTTTGATTTCACAGAAGTGTGATTGACTTGGAGTTACATTGTGTTGTTTAAGTGTTCCCTTAATTTTTTGGAGCAGTGTATATTTCACAGCAGTTTAGATGGAAAATGGATTCTCTGCACTATACAATCTTATTTTGTCACATGAACTGAAATTAGGCAAACTTTTAGAGTTTTTTCGAGCACTTTGCATCTCCTCCAGCCTCTCTGCTAACATCTGCCCTCTGGAACCAATTCAAATCACCATTTTACACAGAAAAGCACGACACGGCTTGCTGCTCGTTCCAGTGAATGAACAATACATACCAGAGAATGTCAGGTTTCCTACTGTAAACACAATTACTTGGATTTCAACATTCAAACAGATTATTGAAGTATCTAGGCTACATGGTTGCTGATGGAGAATAGGACAAGACAGGTGCAAGGAGATTTCTTAATCTATGACCTCTGAAGTCCCAACCTCCCAAGTCACAGACAATCAGTTGCAGCAGTGAGCCTCACAAATGGGGAGAATGGGCCAAGTCTTGTTTTAGGGCTCACATACATATATACATATATATATATATATATATATTATATGACCTATTAAATGTATAGAAAATGAAAGTATATGTCAATAACCAATCACAGCCAATCATTAGGATTACACATTTAGCAAATCCCCAGCAGAAAGAGTTCCCTTGGAATTCATGTTCCCATTCACTGTGTTGGTGGTAAATAACATGTATAATACTTTCAGAATCAGCAGAGAGCCCACTCTGTAAATGTGATATACACTACTGGTCAAAAGTTTTACAACACCTTCTCATTCAAGGGTTTTCCTTTATTTGTACTATTTTCTACAGTGAACACCTCAAAACTATGAAATCACACATATGGAATAATGTAGGAACCAAAAAAGTGTTAAACAAATCAATTCTTCAAATATCCACCCTTTGCCTTGACAACAGCTTTGCACAATCTTGGTATTCTCTCAACCAGCTTCATGAGGTAGTCACCTGGAATGCATTTCAATTAACAGGTGTGCCTTGTTAAAAGTTAATATGTGGAATTTCTTTACTTCTTAATGCGTTTGAGCCAATCAGTTTTGTTGTGACAAGGTGTGTGTGTGTGTGTGTGTGTGTGTGTGGGGGGGGGGGGTTATACATAAGAGAGCCCTATTTGGTTAAAAAAACAAGACCACATTATGGCATGGCATGGCAAGGACAGCTCAAATAAGCAAAGAGAAATGACAGCCCATCATAACTTTAAGGCATGAAGGTCAGTCAATATAGAACATTTCAAGAACTTTGAAAGTTTCTTCAAGTGCAGTCGCAAAATCCATCATGCCTATGATGAAACTGGATCTCATGAGGACCACCACAGATATGGAAGACCCAGAGTTACCTGCAGAGTATAACTTCATTAGAGTTCGCAGCCTCAGGAATTGCAGCCCAAATAAGTGCTTCACAGAGTTCGAATAACAGACACATCTTAACATCAACTGTGTGAATGCTTTCTCTTTTGGTGGGTATTTTCTTAAAACGGCATTGTTGGTTATAAGTAACAATTTCACTTGTGACAAATACAATTTTATTTTATTATATTTTATTTAAAGGACACCAATAAGAATAAGAGACTTGCTTGGGCCAAGAAAAACAAGCAATGTTCATTGGACTGGTGGAAATCTGTCCTTTGGTCTAGAGTCCAAATTGGAGATTTTTGATTCCAACCGCCGTCTCTTTGTGAGATGCGGTGTGGGTGAACGGATGATCTCCACATGTGTATTTCCCACCGTAAAGCATGGAGGAGGAGGTGTGATGGTATGGGGGGACCTTTGCTGGTGACACTGTTTCTGATTCATTTAGAATTCAAGGCACACTTAACCAGCATGGCTACCACAACATTCTGCAGCGATATGCCATCTCATCTGGTTTGGGCTTAGTGGGACTATCATTTGTTTTTCAGCAGGACATTGACCCAACACACCTCTAGGATGTGGAAGGGCTATTTTACCAAGCAGGAGAGTGATGGAGTGCTGCATCAGATGACCTAGCTTACACAATCCCCTGACCTCAACCAAATTGAAATGGTTTGGATGACTCAGACCTCAGACTGAAGGAAAAGCAGCCAACAAGTGCTCAGCACATGTTGGAACTCTGTTGGAAAAGCATTCCAGGTGAAGCTGGTTGAGAGAATGCAGAGAGTGTGCAAGGCTGTCATCAAGGCAAATGGTGGATATTTGAAGAATCTCACATATGAAATATATTTGGATTTGTTTAACACTTTTTTGGTTACTACATGATTCCATATGTGTTATTTCATAGTTCTAATGTCTTCACTATCATTCTACAATGTAGAAAATAGTACAAATAAAGAAAAACCCTTGAATGAGTAGGTGTTGTAAAACTTTTGACCAGTAGTGTACTTGTAGAGTATATGCTACATGCTACAGGCTACATGTTACAGGCTACAGGTTACAGGCTGCAGGCCGCAGGCCATAGGCTACTTCTCAGGCTACAGGCTACTTCTCAGGCTACAGGCTACTTCTCAGGCTACAGGCTATTTCTCAGACTACAGGCTGCAGGCCACAGGTTACAGGGTACAGTACGGGCATACAGTCACTCTTTCTACCAACACACACCATGTAACCAGGGCATTCACCTGTTTTTGTAAAGTTCTGACGCAGGCAGGATGCTTAGGGGTGTTGTAAACACTCACTGCAGTAAAAGGTGTTGCTGTCAGTCTGTCAGCCTGTCTGTCTGTCTGTGCCTGCTTCTGGATGGATGTCTCAGGTGTCACAGGGCTGATGGATGTGCAGCTCTTAGAGACCACACAAGGGGGCTCTCACACTACCTTGTAGCCTTGTCGGAGAGAGGAATGGGGGGGGGGAGAGAGAGAAATAGAGAGTTATGTATAAGAGGTGTACGGATTGACCACCCTCCCACTACTCCGCCCCATGAGACAGAGAAACAAGATGTCTGTGTATGCACGTTTTACTATACCTGTGAGTGCCAGAAGTCATCACAAAAATAGTAAACCAATTTAGATTTTGAGGAGTGAGGTCATTTTGACGGTCCTCACTTGAAAAAAAAAGAATATTATAGTCTTAGGGGTTAGGTTTAGGATTAGGGTTAGAGTTTGGTTTAGGTTATGGGTTACGTTTAGGATTGGGATTAGGGTTAGTGGTAAGCGAAGGGAAATAGGATTCTCAATGGGAATACATTTTTGGTCCCCAAGAAGTTCTCACAAGCATAGTTGTGTGTGTGGTAGAGGAGGGTGTCAGAGTGGCGAGTACAATGTAGACACCTTAGCTATTGAGTGATGAATGAGGGGTGGCGGGTGTTACCTGTCAGTAAGGCCAAGACAACAGACCCTTTTAATAGCTGAAGGATGGGAGGCGGATGGTTGCAGACAGAGACAAGTTGGACAGGTGGGGGCTGCACTGAGACAGACAGGATAAATATTGTTTGTTTAACCTTTACGTAACGAGGCAAGTCAGTTAAGAAGAAGTTCTTATTTACAATGACAACGTACTGGGGAACAGTGGGTTAACTGCCTTGTTCAAGGGCATTTTTACCTTATCAGCTCTGGGATTCGATCCGACAACCTTTCAGTTACCGGCCCAACGCTCTAACCACTAGGCTACCTGCCACCCCGGATAGATGAAGTAGGTATTTGCTTAGTAATGGGTGAGTGTAGAGTGGACACAATGAAATGATTGATTCATAAGGGGTAACTGGACCTTTAGGTACTTGCTCTTCTAAGATAGAACGATAGATAGAGAGAGAGAGAGAGAGAGAGAGAGAGAGAGAGAGAGAGAGAGAGAGAGAGAGAGAGAGAGAGAGAGAGAGAGAGAGAGAGAGAGAGAGAGAGAGAGAGAGAGAGAGAGAGAGAGAGAGAGAGAGAGAGAGATGGAGAGATAAGACAGAGGAAGATGAGACTAGTGGCATCCCCGTTGACATTCGCAGCGATTCCCCGCAGGGTATCAGGGGTCCAGTGTCTGTCAGCAGAAAGATAACACTCCACGCCTGTACTGATTTAGTGAAGGCAGCTGATGCGTTGATTCACATCTGCTGCTTGTCTATGAATCATACATTAATGGAAGAAACAGGCATTATCTCCACACCTGTCTGCTCTCCCCTCTCGTCCACCATCCCTCCGCCACCAGGGAAATAAGACAGACCACACTCCACCACTCTGATGGTTGGTCCTGCTCCTGTTTTATATTTTTCATCCAGTCCCCATTGCCCCCGTTCTCCTCTGTCCTGTATTAGTGCAGCCCCCCACTAATCCTCTCCTCTGTCCTGTATTAGTGCAGCCCCCCACTAATCCTCTCCTCTGTCCTGTATTAGTGCAGCCCCCACTAATCCTCTCCTCTGTCCTGTATTAGTGTAGCCCCCTAATCCTCTCCTCTGTCCTGTATTAGTGCAGCCCCCCACTAATCCTCTCCTCTGTCCTGTATTAGTGCAGCCCCCCACTAATCCTCTCCTCTGTCCTGTATTAGTGCAGCCCCCCACTAATCCTCTCCTCTGTCCTGTATTAGTGCAGCCCCCACTAATCCTCTCCTCTGTCCTGTATTAGTGCAGCCCCCACTAATCCTCTCCTCTGTCCTGTATTAGTGCAGCCCCCCCACTAATCCTCTCCTCTGTCCTGTATTAGTGCAGCCCCCACTAATCCTCTCCTCTGTCCTGTATTAGTGCAGCCCCCACTAATCCTCTCCTCTGTCCTGTATTAGTGCAGCCCCCCACTAATCCTCTCCTCTGTCCTGTATTAGTGCAGCCCCCACTAATCCTCTCCTCTGTCCTGTATTAGTGCAGCCCCCCACTAATCCTCTCCTCTGTCCTGTATTAGTGCAGCCCCCACTAATCCTCTCCTCTGTCCTGTATTAGTGCAGCCCCCACTAATCCTCTCCTCTGTCCTGTATTAGTGCAGCCCCCACTAATCCTCTCCTCTGTCCTGTATTAGTGCAGCCCCCACTAATCCTCTCCTCTGTCCTGTATTAGTGCAGCCCCCACTAATCCTCTCCTCTGTCCTGTATTAGTGTAGCCCCCCACTAATCCTCTCCTCTGTCCTGTATTAGTGCAGCCCCCACTAATCCTCTCCTCTGTCCTGTATTAGTGCAGCCCCCACTAATCCTCTCCTCTGTCCTGTATTAGTGCAGCCCCCACTAATCCTCTCCTCTGTCCTGTATTAGTGCAGCCCCCACTAATCCTCTCCTCTGTCCTGTATTAGTGCAGCCCCCACTAATCCTCTCCTCTGTCCTGTATTAGTGCAGCCCCCCACTAATCCTCTCCTCTGTCCTGTATTAGTGCAGCCCCCCACTAATCCTCTCCTCTGTCCTGTATTAGTGCAGCCCCCCACTAATCCTCTCCTCTGTCCTGTATTAGTGCAGCCCCCCACTAATCCTCTCCTCCTGCAGCCCCCCACTAATCCTCTCTGTCCTGTATTAGTGCAGCCCCCACTAATCTCTCCTCTGTCCTGTATTAGTGCAGCCCCCACTAATCCTCTCCTCTGTCCTGTATTAGTGCAGCCCCCACTAATCCTCTCCTCTGTCCTGTATTAGTGCAGCCCCCACTAATCCTCTCCTCTGTCCTGTATTAGTGCAGCCCCCACTAATCCTCTCCTCTGTCCTGTATTAGTGCAGCCCCCACTAATCCTCTCCTCTGTCCTGTATTAGTGCAGCCCCCACTAATCCTCTCCTCTGTCCTGTATTAGTGCAGCCCCCACTAATCCTCTCCTCTGTCCTGTATTAGTGCAGCCCCCACTAATCTAATCCTCTCCTCTGTCCTGTATTAGTGCAGCCCCCACTAATCCTCTCCTCTGTCCTGTATTAGTGCAGCCCCCACTAATCCTCTCCTCTGTCCTGTATTAGTGCAGCCCCCCACTAATCCTCTCCTCTGTCCTGTATTAGTGCAGCCCCCACTAATCCTCTCCTCTGTCCTGTATTAGTGCAGCCCCCACTAATCCTCTCCTCTGTCCTGTATTAGTGCAGCCCCCCACTAATCCTCTCCTCTGTCCTGTATTAGTGCAGCCCCCACTAATCCTCTCCTCTGTCCTGTATTAGTGCAGCCCCCACTAATCCTCTCCTCTGTCCTGTATTAGTGCAGCCCCCACTAATCCTCTCCTCTGTCCTGTATTAGTGCAGCCCCCACTAATCCTCTCCTCTGTCCTGTATTAGTGCAGCCCCCACTAATCCTCTCCTCTGTCCTGTATTAGTGCAGCCCCCACTAATCCTCTCCTCTGTCCTGTATTAGTGCAGCCCCCACTAATCCTCTCCTCTGTCCTGTATTAGTGCAGCCCCCCACTAATCCTCTCCTCTGTCCTGTATTAGTGCAGCCCCCACTAATCCTCTCCTCTGTCCTGTATTAGTGCAGCCCCCACTAATCCTCTCCTCTGTCCTGTATTAGTGCAGCCCCCACTAATCCTCTCCTCTGTCCTGTATTAGTGCAGCCCCCCACTAATTAGTGCAGCCCCCACTAATCTCTCTCTCTGTCCTGTATTAGTGCAGCCCCCACTAATCCTCTCCTCTGTCCTGTATTAGTGCAGCCCCCACTAATCCTCTCTGTCCTGTATTAGTGCAGCCCCCCACTAATCCTCTCCTCTGTCCTGTATTAGTGCAGCCCCCACTAATCCTCTCCTCTGTCCTGTATTAGTGCAGCCCCCACTAATCCTCTCTGTCCTGTATTAGTGCAGCCCCCACTAATCCTCTCCTCTGTCCTGTATTAGTGCAGCCCCCACTAATCCTCTCCTCTGTCCTGTATTAGTGCAGCCCCCACTAATCCTCTCCTCTGTCCTGTATTAGTGCAGCCCCCACTAATCCTCTCCTCTGTCCTGTATTAGTGCAGCCCCCCACTAATCCTCTCCCCTCTGCGATCATTCTTTAACTCTCTTTTCAACTCCAAAACTATCCAACTCATCCATCGCTTCCCACCCCTTCTCAAGACTCTCAAATGCTCTTTCTCACACATTTCTCTTCTCAGTGTACCCCTCCACTCTAAAAGCCTCCCTCTCTCCCCTATCACTACTCCCATCCTCTACCCCCCACTAGCCTCTTAAACCCACTCCTCTCCCCAAACTTAATCTAGGAACATCCATCCCAGACGCAGAGGGAGGAAACCCATGCTGATGGTGAATATGGAAACCTTTGGCTGACCTCTCCGTAATTCATTTGAACTTGCATCTGTCTCACACACAAACACTACAGACAGCCAAAAGAACCAGCAGAGAGGAATCCTAAACAGTATAGTTACATATTCGCCCACATAAACATGAAAAAGACTCAGATATGTTAGTCTATGAGGATCTCTGCAGAATACAGATGAAGGAGATATGAAGAGAAATGTGCCATTTGGTGGTGTTACAGTAGGCAAATCTAATCTCCCCTCTCTTCCTCCCACTGCTGTAACCTCTCGGAGGTTAAATTAGCATTTTGGCAGAAGCAGAGACAGGGTTTCTCCTATGTTTCAGTAGGGTTGTACCGGCAGCTACCTTGGGTGCAAGACATGGCACCGCAGTGTCATAGAGCGACGGAGAGAGAAAGAGAGAGAAGAATGGGAGGGAGGAGTGGGATGGGAGTGAGAGATTAAGGAACTAAAGTGACATTTCTTGCACTAGTAACCACCAAGTGAATTTTGGGATGTGATATTTAGTAGAGGAGATAGTGAGAGCCAAAAGAAAGAGACAGAGAGAGACAGAGAGAGAGAGAGAGAGAGAGAGAGAGAGAGAGAGAGAGAGAGAGAGAGAGAGAGAGAGAGAGAGAGAGAGAGAGAGAGAGGGAGGGAGGGAGGGAGAGAGAGGGAGGGAGAGGGAGGGAGGGGGAGGGAGGGAGGGAGAGAGGGAGGGAGAGAGGGAGGGAGGGAGGGAGGGAGGGAGGGAGGGAGGGCGCTGCTCCTAGAGTCTTGTGACAGTTTTTTAAACATTAGAGTTAATTGGGAATCCACAAGTAAATCTTAAATTAGTCATTTATATTTAGAAGCATGACCTAAGGTCCCACTACACACATAAACAAGACAATTGGACATTCACTACCTTTAAAAAAAAGTCGAATTACCTAAATATGATGTCAAATCAAATCAAATTGTATTTGTCACATGCGCTGAATACAACAAGTGTAGACTTTACAGTGAAATACTTACTTACAAGCCAAATAGTCCGGGTAGCCATTTGATTAGCTGTGCAGGAGTCTTAAGGCTTTGGGGGTAGAAGCTGTTAAGGACCCTTTTGGACCTAGACTTGGCCCCAATGATGTACTGGGCCGTACGCACTACCCTCTGTAGTGGCTTGCAGTCAGAGGCCGAGCAGTTGCCATACCAGGCGGTGATGCAACCAGTCAAGTTGCTCTCGATGGTGCAGCTGTATAACCTTTTGAAAATCTTAGGACCCATGCCAAATCATTTCAGTCTCCTGAGGTGGAATAGATGTTGTCCTGCCCTCTTCATGACTGTCTTGGTGTGTTGGGACCATGATAGTTCGTTTGTGATATGGACACCAAGGAACATGAAGCTCTGAACTTGCTCCACTACAGCTCCATCGATGAGAATGGGGGCATGCTCGGTTCTCCTTTTCCTGTAGTCCACAATCATTGAATTTGTCTTGATCACGTTGAGGGATAGGTTGTTATACTGCCAGGTCTCTGACCTCCTTCCTATAGAATGTCTCATTGTTGTTGTTGATCAGGCCTACAACTGTTGTGTCGTCTGCAAACTTGATGATGGTGTAGGAGTCATGCCTGGCCGTGCAGTCATGTGTGAACAGGGAGTACAGGAGGGGACTGAGCACGCACCCCTGAGGGGCCCCCATGTTGAGGACCCGCTCGGCAGATGTGTTGTTACCTACCGTTACCACCTGGGGGCGGCCCTTCAGGAAGTCCAGGATCCAGTTGCAGAGGGAGGTGTTTAGTACTGGACACTATGTTGTTGAGTGCTGAGCTGTAGTCAATGAATAGCATTCTCATGTAGGGGTTCCTTTTGTCCAGGTAGAAAAGGGCAGTGTGGAGTGTGATTGAGATTGCGTTATCTGTGGATCTGTTGGGGAGGTACGCAAATTGGAGTGGGTCTAGGGTTTATACGACGTCATAGCCAGTGACTTACGTGGTGTACTCCGCAATGCCATTGGAAGATTCCCAGAACATATTACAGTCTGTGCTAACAAAACAGTCCTTAGCTTAGCATCTGCGTCATCTGGCCACTTCCTTATTGAGCGAGTCACTGGTACTTCCTGCTTTAGTTTTTGCTTGTAAACAGGAATTAGGAGGATAGAGTTATGGTCAGATTTGTCAAATGGAGGTTGAGGGAGAGCTTTGTATGCATCTCTCTGTGTGAAGTAAAGTTGGTCTATAGTGTTTTTTCTGTCTGGTTGCACATGTAACATGTTGGTAGAAAGTAGGTCAAATGGATTTAAGTTTCCCTGCATTAATGTCCCCTGCCACTAGGAGCACCACCTCTGAATAAGCATATTCTTGTTTGCTTATGGCCTTATACAGCTCGTTGAGTGCCGTCTTAGTGCTAGCATTGGTTTGTGGTGGTAAATGGACAGCCATGAAAAATATAGATGAAAACTCTTGGTGTGGTCTACAGTTTATCATGAAATACTCTACCTCAGGTGAGCAAAACTAAAGACTTCATTAGTATTAGATGTTGTGCACCAGCTGTTCTTCTCAAATGGACACAAACCGACACCCCTTGTCTTACCGGAGGCAGCTGTTCTATCTTGCTGTTGGACAGAAAACATACAGCCGTCTGGTTATCAATGTCGTTGTTGAGCCACGACTTGGTGAAACATAAAACATTGCAGTTTTTAATGTCCAGTTGGTAGGATAGTTTTGATCGGAGCTCATCCATTTTATTATCTAAAGATTGCACGTTGGCTAATAGGACTGATGGTAAAGGCGGATTATTCACTCGCCGTCGGTTCTTGCAAGACACCCCGACCTATGTCCCTGATATCTCCGTCTCTTCTTCATGCGAATGACTGGGATTTGGGCCTTGTCGGGTGTTTGAAGTATATCCTTTGCGTCCGACTCATTAAAGAAAAAATCTTTGTCCAGTACGAGGTGAGTAATCGCTGTCCTGATATCCAGAAGCTCTTTTCGGCAGAAACATTATCGACAAAATCAGTTGCAAATAATGCACACAATATCACGATTGGTTAAGAGCCCGTAAAATGGCATCCATCTCCTCCGGCGCCATCCCGTTTAATGTATCAAATTGCTTCTTTTTAAATCTAGCCTCCGTGAAAGCGCAAATTACCTGCAGATCTCTCCATTTTATCCCCAGTCCCTCCAACACTCCTATCTCCTAGAGAGGCCATCATCCCTGGCCATCCGGACCATCCCCCAGAACTTCCTTTCTGTACCACCCGATTTCCACAGTAATTCACAGTGAAGATAGCAATCGGCAGTGTCTCCAGGTGTTTGCTCAAACCTGTATTTTTATCAGCCTAGTACCTTCTGTACAGGGTCTGACAGTGTTTTATCTAAAATGCAATCTTTCTGAACTCCAAAGCACAGAGTTTGTTGCCTGGGACTGAGGGCCTGAATGAGCGGGGCACTGAGGGTCAAAATCAATAACAACTTACAAGCTCTTCTTGTACACTAGCAGAGCCGAGAGGGACAGGAGAGGAGGGTGTTGGAGAGGTAGGATGGAGGTTGAGGGGTTAGAGGGGGTAGAAGGGGTAGAGGGAGGTTTTGGGGGTGAAAGGGGGTGGATGTATTCCAGAGGGGTAGAGGGGTGGAGGGGTTCTGAGAGGTAGAGGGAGGTTGAGGAAGGATGAAGGGTTCCGGGGGGCTGGGTGAAGACATTCTAGAAGAGGAGGGTGGTATCTTTTAAGGTAATAGAATCAAAGGAGAGAGATGAAACAGCAGGGGATTTAGAGTTTTCAGGCAGTTCTAGAATATGCTGTAAAATACTATGGCAACCCGAAAACGTTCTTTCTTATCAAAATGCCACAAAACAGTCATATCACTAAACCTAAAGAAAAGCAACAATGTTTTGGCATTGGACTCCAGTGCCAGGCTGTACAAATCAACATTCGAACTATACCCTTTTCCTCTGCTTCCCCTCAGGCTGCGTATGTACAGTATCCTGTTGCTTGGATGAATAGAAATACCCCTGAGTATTCTGCTTTGAATAACGACTCATCTACTCATCAATTAACATTGATCGACTTATCAATTTACCTCTGTCATCGTTTTGTCACCACCTGCTAATGCAGTTCATCCGACAGTAAAATGGAAAGATAAATGAGAAGGAGAATGAATAGTGTTGGAGCACGCTCAGGTCCTGTGGGACCAACAGCTAGATAACATGTGACTTCTGTGATGCTGCAGCGATAAATTGGATCTGTGTTGTGATGTTTTCTCTGACTGTTAAATCTCCTCAGGTGAGGCTTGCGTTTGATTTGTAAATAAAGAAAACAAGGTCTTTGTTATCCCTCGTAATTTATGATCTCCAATATGTTTATTTTGGATGTGCTTTGATATGCTGATTGGTTTAGAGAAAATGCCTTTGAATGCTCTACAGTTCAGGTTTGAAACAACTGCTGGAGTGTTTCAGATCGCGTCTGACAGTTTTAGTTATTAAATGACTGCTTTGATTCTTTAATGGGATTACTGTCATATCCACAGCCTCCTTGGCTGACAATGAGACAGTGTGGCATTGCTGATCTCAAATACCGGTAGCTCTATTGATTTTAAAATTCAAAGAACTTCTTCCTCTATACAAACTGGTGAAGAAAACCCAGACTTGACAAACCAATGAACAATTGAATATCAATCTGTATCTATAATTACAGCCACTCTTAATATTCCCATATCTTTTTTTGACCTTTCTTTGTTCATTCGGGCTACAGTCACTAGAAATAATGAATAGAAGTCATTTACAGGGGAAGTAAATGTACACCATTAGAAAATGTTAGTTAATTAAGGAACCTTGTAATCTCACATCCATTTCTCTGATTCGCTGAGGGTAGGAGACAGACCCAGTCGTTGGGTCACAACCTATGTGCTGAGGGACGTCCCTTAAATAGTTGAGTTGTGTTAATCTGGTTGGGATTAACCTTCCTATACAGCTAATGTATGTCTGATTGCGGGGACAGTTTGTGCAGGACCTGAGGGTTTGGTCAGAAGGGATTTAGCATGCACTAACTGTGTTTAAAGGAGATAAATTACATAAAGGCAGGAGAGAGAAGACTGTCTCTGCATACCAAAATGAAGGAATAATATGTAGATTACCCAATAGCCCCTCTTTTCGAATATACTGTACCCGATAAATTTAACAGTTTGCTATGCAATCTTTTGTTAACTACTGCGTGCCAAAATGCATCACAAATTCCTTCATTCTTCTCTCTTCACAGATCTAATTTGGGGCTATCGGGTTTCAGTTTGAATGATTTGCCATCCACCAAAGCATTGCACTGTAAAATAAAATATGTATTTTGTCAAATGTACAGTAACTTGCTGGCAGTAATTCATGTTACAGTACAACTATAGTAATTCAAAAATGTTACTGTCATCTAATTTACAGTACCAAGTTAGTTATTGTAATCTAATTTACACCACCAATTACAATTACAGCATAATACTTTAATTACTCAGTGACATATTACCCAGTGCTCTTTGAGGGCACGCTTGTCCTTAACACTGTCCAGTCAGTGCATTCAACAAATGTTGATCAAAAATCACAACTTACACAATAGTTCTCCACAATGCATCATAATTTACAGTATGTTGCCGTAATTATATAGCAAAACAGCAATACAGTACTTTTTGTATTGAAAAACTATTCAGCAAATACAGCACACTGTAAATAAGTTATTTCTTTACAGTTACTGTATGTACTGTTAAACCAAATAACACATTCTGTAAAACATTCTAGTGTTTTACTGTTGAAATGACAGAAAGGTCTTATATTGTAGCCAACATACAGTACTATTCATCTCAGTTGATCACTGAGTGTTTTAATATACTGCCAATCCAAATATGAGGTTCCCTGGTCAATACATCACTCATAAGGTTGCCTGTCCACCAGTGAATCAGAAGTAATGAAGACAGAGACAGCAGTGTCAGTTTCAGTCCAGGTTAGATAGCTCCTCTGTGTTTAAGCACCGCAGAGCGGTTAGCGACACGCGTATGTCGCCTGAGTCCATCTGACGGGCCTATCAGTGCGGCTAATAGCTAATCAATGCTACAGCTCTTTAAAACGCTGACTGACACACACTGCCTAGTTATGGCTCTCTCTGTGATTAAAGCCAGACGACTGATAACAGCCTTGGTCTTCTCCTTGCCGTCTACCGCCATAAACAAGCATTCAACCCCACTCTGGAGCTAGTCATTTCCAACTTGTTGGTACTTCTAACCCCTTTATAGAGTAATAACGTGTAGTGATTTTTTTTTTGTAATTTTATTTTTTTACCTTTATTTAACCAGGCAAGTCAGTTAAGAACATATTCTTATTTTCAATGACGGCCTGGGAACAGTGGGTTAACTGCCTGTTCAGGGGCAGAACGACAGATTTATACCTTGTCAGCTCGGGGGTTTGAACTCACAACCTTCCGGTTACTAGTCCAACACTCTAACCACTAGGCTACGCTGCCGCCCTGATACAAAAGGTGTGCATTTTTTGGGTTTTGGGTTTGCCTATGAAACCTCTACACACTAGATAGCTTTATATGAGACCCTACATATTCAACATTCTTTAATATTCAAATACAGACACAAAAATGAATAGTATGCAACAGTACATGTGCTGAGTATTTCCCTCTCCTCAAAACCCCAAACGCCATCTATTTTCATCTGGAATGCAGTGGTCAACGCATCGGGCATGTCTCCTCTCCACTGGTCTCTGGAGACCATCAGGAACAAACTCAGGCCATTAGGCCTCTGAATCAATATGTCGGTGGAGGAGTGTGATATCAAACCAGGGCCTCATTTCAAGCACTTTAAACAGCAGGAGAATAGGGGGGGGGGGGGCTTTCAGCAAGGTGTCTGCAACACCATACTGAATATATGACTCAACGGTAAGTTGGTATTGACAACAATGTTTGCTGATGTACTATATTTAGCTGACCAATTCAGACACTATGAAAACAGGTTTTGGATTTGATTGCCTTGTCTTAAGTGGTGATTAGCAGCAGCTGGTCATCTAAACCGTGTCACGATTTATTTCAGGAGCTGAAAAGGATCTTTCTTTCCATCCCAAGATGCTGTTCACCACGAAGGCTGTCTGTGTGCGAGGCGATTCACATCTCATCTCCTCTGATGAAAAACAACACACACAGATTCTGTTGGAGATGTTTCATATGACTGAGAGTCACACAGGAGGCAGAGGTAATGTTGATTCTGATAAATTCCCTTTCCATGTGCAAACCAGCTCGCAAAACAAACTCATCAATTTCACATTAACTTTAATTTAGCTTAATGGCCAACCATTAACAAAACCAAATGCCTGCCTCCTCCCTTGAGTTCCCTTGTTGTATTTCACTGTGCCTTATTAACAAACACACTCAGCCCCTCTACTACCCGACACTCACTATATAGTAGCATGTGTTTTTAACAAACCCACTCAGCCCCTCTACTACCCGACACTCACTATATAGTAGCATGTGTTTTTAACAAACCCACTCAGCCCCTCTACTACCCGACACTTTTAGTAGCATGTGTTTTTAACAAACCCACTCAGCCCCTCTACTACCCGACACTCACTATATAGTAGCATGTGTTTTTAACAAACCCACTCAGCCCCTCTACTACCCGACACTCACTATATAGTAGCATGTGTTTTTAACAAACCCACTCAGCCCCTCTACTACCCGACACTCACTATATAGTAGCATGTGTTTTTAACAAACCCACTCAGCCCCTCTACTACCCGACACTCACTATATAGTAGCATGTGTTTTTAACAAACACACTCAGCCCCTCTACTACCCGACACTCACTATATAGTAGCATGTGTTTTTAACAAACACACTCAGCCCCTCTACTACCCGACACTCACTATATAGCAGCATGTGTTTTTAACAAACCCACTCAGCCCCTCTACTACCCGACACTCACTATATAGTAGCATGTGTTTTTAACAAACACACTCAGCCCCTCTACTACCCGACACTCACTACATAGCAGCATGTGTTTTTAACAAACACACTCAGCCCCTCTACTACCCGACACTCACTATATAGCAGCATGTGTTTTTAACAAACACACTCAGCCCCTCTACTACCCGACACTCACTATATAGCAGCATGTGTTTTTAACAAACACACTCAGCCCCTCTACTACCCGACACTCACTATATAGCAGCATGTGTTTTTAACAAACACACTCAGCCCCTCTACTACCCGACACTCACTATATAGCAGCATGTGTTTTTAACAAACACACTCAGCCCCTCTACTACCCGACACTCACTATATAGCAGCATGTGTTTTTAACAAACACACTCAGCCCCTCTACTACCCGACACTCACTATATAGTAGCATGTGTTTTTAACAAACACACTCAGCCCCTCTACTACCCGACACTCACTATATAGCAGCATGTGTTTTTAACAAACACACTCAGCCCCTCTACTACCTGACACTCACTATATAGCAGCATGTGTGTTGTGTAATAACCTATCGTGGCCAGAGAGCACTCAGTACAGGGGATGTTTTTCGAACCACAGAAATAGCAATTGCGTATTTGTAGTTATATTGCGATAGCAGAGGTTGTTACCTGCATTTAGCGTGCTTTGGACACGGCACAGAGCAGGAATTTATGACGTACATCTCGAGGTAAATCTCAAAGCATTTCTGAGCTACACATTGAACACAGCAATACTCCGCTCTCACTTTTTTCCCCTCTGACTCATCTTCAATCGCTCCTGCAAAAAAAGGCCGTCCTGAATAAATCCATTCTTAGGTGGAGTTAAAGGACCTAACTGTGCTTGATGGGATCTCACACTGTAAGCAGTAGTATTGGTGAAAATGCTCCTTCCGTCGTCGCCATCTCCAATGTAAGTGGAGAGGTGGAGACGGAGATGGAGGGTTCTTAAGCTGGATGACTGTCAGGCCTTTGACATAGTTTGTACACTGTAATGGTGTGAGAGGAAATGCATATATATGCCAGAGACAGGATCAGAGGTGATCCTCTCATTCTGTTAACAGTATTACTAGAGATACTGTCTGACATTTAGATCTGTATACAATTGCAGTTATAGTATCACGTGTACCTTTTCAGCCTACATTGTATCAGGAGAAGCTATGTTGAATCGAACACCTTTGGTATGAATTGGTACGCTGACTGTGAGCCATGCCTAATCGCCTGGGGACCAACTTCATGTAAATGTAAATGTTAATGCCCATCATTTTGGAATGAGATGTTCGACGAGCAGGTGTCCACATACCTTTGGTCATGTAATGAATGTTAAATGGATATTTGCAATCATTTTCCTGAAGTCTTCGATAGTTTGCAATAATCCTGAACCCATCTAAAAGGCCTGAACCCATCTAAAAGGCCTGAATCCATCTAAAGGCCTGAATCCATCTAAAGGTCTGAATCCATCTAAAGGCCTGGACCCATCTAAAGGCCTGGACCCATCTAAAGGCCCTGAACACATCTAAAGGTCTGGACCAATCTAAAGGCTTGGCCATGGAGTCTCCACTTTATATAATCACCATCTGTAGACACTTTGGATGATCAAAATGATAGTGGATAATTTGTTAGGATGACCCAACTGCTGGGTTGTTAGGATGACCCAACTGCTGGGTTGTTAGGATGACCCAACTGCTGGGTTGTTAGGATGTCCCAACTGCTGGGTTGGATGTGCCAACTGCTGGGTTGTTAGGATGTCCCAACTCCTGGGTTGTTAGGATGACCCAACTGCTGGGTTGTTTAGATGACACAACTCCTGGGTTGTTATGATGACACAACTCCTGGGTTGTTATGATGACACAACTCCTGGGTTGTTAGGATGTCCCAACTCCTGGGTTGTTAGGATGACCCAACTGCTGGGTTGTTATGATGACACAACTCCTGGGTTGCTTGGATGACCCAACTCCTGGGTTGCTTGGATGACCCAAATGCCGGGTTGTTATGATGACCCAACAGCTGGGTTGTTATGATGACCCAACTGCTGGGTTGTTATGATGACCCAACAGCTGGGTTGTTATGATGACCCAACAGCTGGGTTGTTATGATGACCCAACAGCTGGGTTGTTATGATGACCCAACTGCTGTGTTGTTATGATGACCCAACAGCTGTGTTGTTATGATGACCTAACAGCTGGGTTGTTATGATGACCCAACAGCTGGGTTGTTATGATGACCCAACTGCTGGGCTGTTAGGATGACACAACTGCTGGGTTGTTAGGATGACACAACTGCTGGGCTGTTAGGATGACCCAACTGCTGGGCTGTTAGGATGACCCAACTGCTGGGTTGTTAGGATGACACAACTGCTGGGTTGTTAGGATGACCCAAATGCCGGGTTGTTATGATGACCCAAATGCCGGGTTGTTATGATGACCCAACAGCTGGGCTGTTAGGATGACCCAACTGCTGGGCTGTTAGGATGACCCAACTGCTGGGTTGTTAGGATGACCCAACTGCTGGGTTGTTAGGATGACCCAACTGCTGGGTTGTTATGATGACACAACTGCTGGGTTGTTAGGATGACCCAACTTCTGGGTTGTTAGGATGTCCCAACTGCTGGGTTGTTATGATGACCCAACTGCTGGGTTGTTAGGATGACCCAACTGCTGGGTTGTTAGGATGACCCAACTGCTGGGTTGTTAGGATGACACAACTGCTGGGTTGTTTTGATGACACAACTGCTGGGTTGTTAGGATGACACAACTGCTGTGTTGTTATGATGACCCAACTGCTGGGTTGTTATGATGACCCAACGGCTGTGTTGTTAGGATGACCCAAATGCTGGGTTGTTATGATGACCCAACTGCTGGGTTGTTAGGATGACACAACTGCTGGGTTGTTTTGATGACACAACTGCTGGGTTGTTATGATGACCCATCTGCTGGGTTGTTATGATGACCCATCTGCTGTGTTGTTAGGATGACCCAACTTCTGGGCTGTTAGGATGACTCAACTGCTGGGTTGTTAGGATGATACAACTGCTGGGTTGTTAGGATGACACAACTGCTGTGTTGTTATGATGACCCAACTGCTGGGTTGTTATGATGACCCAACTGCTGGGTTGTTTTGATGACACAACTGCTGGGTTGTTATGATGACCCATCTGCTGGGTTGTTATGATGACCCATCTGCTGTGTTGTTAGGATGACCCAACTTCTGGGCTGTTAGGATGACTCAACTGCTGGGTTGTTAGGATGATACAACTGCTGGGTTGTTAGGATGATACAACTGCTGGGTTGTTAGGATGATACAACTGCTGGGTTGTTAGGATGATACAACTGCTGGGTTGTTAGGATGACACAACTGCTGGGTTGTTAGGATGACTCAACTGCTGGGTTGTTAGGATGACACAACTGCTGTGTTGTTATGATGACACAACTGCTGTGTTGTTATGATGACCCAACTGCTGGGTTGTTATGATGACCCAACTGCTGGGTTGTTATGATGACCCAACTGCTGGGTTGTTATGATGACCCAACTGCTGGGTTGTTATGATGACCCAACTGCTGGGTTGTTATGATGACCCATCTGCTGGGTTGTTATGATGACCCATCTGCTGGGCTGTTATGATGACCCAACTTCTGGGCTGTTAGGATGATACTTAAGAAATGTGTTGATTTTTTAATGGAATTCCAGGTCATTTGACATTTCACTTTCATTTAAATTATCAGGTTTTTTTTCAAGCTTTCGCTGTCCATTGACTAGTCAGTGTTAATCTTCTGGCAGTTGTCTTCAACTTGGAACAGTGGGTTAACTGCACTTGACAAAATAATAATTGGAACAATCCAGCAGTCCTGCGGGCCCTGCAGCCCTTCATGACTGCAACAGGGCACTCAAGCCATTACTTTTTATGCGTCACTCTCCAAGCAAAGGAAATCAAATCAAATTAAATGTATTTATATAGCCCTTCGTACATCAGCTGATATCTCAAAGTGCTGTACAGAAACCCAGCCTAAAACCCCAAACAGCAAGCAATGCAGGTGTAGAAGCACGGTGGCTAGGAAAAACTCCCTAGAAAGGCCAAAACCTAGGAAGAAACCTAGAGAGGAACCAGGCTATGTGGGGTGGCCAGTCCTCTTCTGGCTGTGCCGGGTGGAGATTATAACAGAACATGGCCAAGATGTTCAAATGTTCATAAATGACCAGCATGGTCGAATAATAGTAAGGCAGAACAGTTGAAACTGGAGGAGCAGCATGGCCAGGTGGACTGGGGACAGCAAGGAGTCATCATGTCAGGTAGTCCTGGGACATGGTCCTAGGGCTCAGGTCAGTTGAAACTGGAGCAGCAGCATGGCCAGGTGGACTGGGGACAGCAAGGAGTCATCATGCCAGGTAGTCCTGGGGCATGGTCCTAGGGCTCAGGTCCTCCGAGAGAGAGAAAGAAAGAGATAAGGAGAGAATTAGAGAACACACACAGATTCACAGAAATGTCCTTCTTTATCCATAGGGAGTCTGAATTTGCAGAACATGTGTATTGGATGTTGTACACACTTTACAGACCATAGGATTTACTATGGAAAAGAGAACAAGTGTTCTTACAAGGCAACTTTGTTTATGGTTGCAAGGAGAAGAGTTCAATCTCAGTATGTGAAGAGAGTTCTGACCACCATCCCTGGTATTCTGACTGCTTGACTTGTTACAGCATACTTTTAGTTATTTAACTAGACAAGTCAGTCAAGAACACATTCTTATTTATAATGACAGGCCTACCCCAGCCAAACCCTAACAACACCGGGCCAATTGTGCACCGCCCTATGTGACTCGCAATCACAGCCAGTTGTGATACAGCCTGGAATCAAACCAGGGGCAGTAGTGACGCCTAAAGCACTGAGATGCAGAGCCTTAGATCCCTGTGCCAATCGGGAACCCATTACATCGTACATTTTCATGCATTTCTATAACCCACAATAAATTCCATGCGACTGTCACAACAGCCACAAGTGATCCTTCAACATTTAACAGCAGCACCGACAAACATCATAACCAAAATCTGAGAACATTACTAATCGAGCACAATAGTTTTTCCTGTTGAAACTGTGGTCTTTCAGGCTTTCAATTAACCCCTTATGGAAAAATCACTAGATATTCACATTTGGAATGCCACGTGACATTTCAACATGCTTTGCACATGTGAAATCGTGTGAAACCATGTGTTTTTAAAACACTTCACATGATGATATTTCACATGAAGTTTCACATGTGGATTTTCACATGTGATTGGTTTCACATGTGGATTCAAATGTTCATGTGAGATTTCACAGCTGATGCACTGCAAACAAAAACGTGTCTTTGACAGGAACAGCGCATTTAACATGTAGTGTTTTCAACGTACATATTTGACACACATGACTACATTTTGTGTTTATTTATACAGTAATTATTATTCATGTCTGTGTAAACAACTGACTTCACCTGTATTCCTACACTTTGGACTGCAAAGTAAATCTCAGCTTTGTTAAAAATACACTCAAGAAAAATGACATTTATCATAGTAATTTAGGAGTAACATTAAAACAGAATAATATGCCGCAGCAACATTAGACAATTATAGAGAAAATCCTCACATTGCTGAAATATGTAAATTAGATCAATGATGAGAGAATAGTCAGAATAAGTGATAACTAAAATAACAGCTCAGTTTTGCTAAGTGCAAAATAAGTATAGGTAATGAACGTGTAGGGGAATGATTCAGACTTCGTGATGCAGCAAAGAGGTAGGTGCACTTCAAATATAGAAGTTGTGAGTTCAAATCCTAGGTTTGGGTGAAACTTTATCTAAATAGTGATAACCCGTGCAAATGTGATCACGTGAAGTTTCAGCAACACATCTTTTCACATGTGAAGTGTCACTTGTAGTGTTCCAAAAACATGTTTTCAAGTCGTGTGAAATCATGTGGTTCAACATTTGACAGGAATCTTCACTGTCAGCCATTGCTGTTAATTTTTATATATTTTGTCATTTTACAGTATATTTCTACAGTAATAGTGTTTTGCTATATATTTACTGTGAGTCACAATGCACTTGGGTATTTCTTGGGCGGTCCTGCAAATTCACTTGGCACGCCTCACTTGCAATTTCATTTAAACTAGGATACTTGTTTAGATGTACTTATGACAATCAAAATAAAAAAAGTTACCGGCTACTGAGTTGTGGTGAAAATAGTGTATGTATCATGCTTGTAAAAACATTTTAGAGTTCAAAAACCACATTAATGGATTACTTTTTATAAATATAACATTAATAACATAACATTAAAACGTTATTTAACGTTCTTTAGTAGGTGATGTCAGAGGTCAGCATGTAGGAGAAGTCGGAGCTCAGGGACGATAGACATTTTCCAGGAGTAATTACCAATTGGAAGGCCGGTCAAGTGTATTTTTCCTAATCGTATGTGTTAAATTCCCACTTCCCACATGGTTACAAATGCAGGATTAAGCACAATCATTAATGCACTTTGAAATGTAGGTGATATGCTACAATTTGCAATGTGCTGATGGGGTTCATTAGCATATTTGGTCTAAAATATGTTGTATTTATGCCAACCGTCAGTGGAAATGTTGTAACAGTTTAAGTGGTTTTATTATTATGTTGAGGAACTTCAAGAACTTTGTTTTGTAGTTCTGCAATAGTTGTAAGCACTCGGGACAGTCAAGACATGTATGTTTAATAAAATTACTGTACTTCTTCCAAAAACTTAATGGCAGCTAGTTCACAGGAAGTTTATGTTTCATTTTTATAAACTTGCTTTTAGTTAGTTGCAAGTGGGTTGCTGTGAAATTCACAGTAATTTATTGTAGTTCATCTGTGACCTACTGACCTGATGGTTTTGTAGATTAGTGACTGTTACAGTAACACGTTCACTAACTATGGAATATAACATGCCCAAGATTTTGGAATGAGATGTTTGACAAGCAGGTGTCCACATACTTGTGATCATGTAGTGTACCACAATAACATGGTGACCGGTGAATTAAAGATAATACAATTCAACTGTACCACATGCATCTATATCAAGGCTGTTGAACTGACAGTATACAAGCGTAATGTTCTTTAACAGAATACAAGAGAGCACATTAACTGGGATGACATTCCCGCTCACTGGAGTCCAAAAAGAGCTAGCTGAAGGCCAAACCTCAAATAAGGCACTCCTGCAATCTTCTGATATGATGCTGCTACGTCAAGTGTCCTTGAGCACTGCTAGTTACTTTGATGGCAATAATTGTACAATAACTTACTTGATTCTGGGCAATCTTTAGCAAAGTGAAGAAATGCATTCTTGTCAATAAGTCTGTGGGCGTATCTATTATATGCTGATAGGTCTGATTGTGTAGCTGCACTGTAGCAGGACATTACAGGTTGGTAGTGGGTTATTAGTTAATAGTTCAAATACTGTGGCGATCAGAGCAGTTTAAGATAAGTGGGGAGGACTATTCCTGCATTCTTACTGTGTAAGTCTATGGAAGTGGGGTGAGAACCATGAGCCTCCTAGGTTTTGTGTTGAAGTCAATGTACCAGAGGAGGATGGATGCTAGCTACTATAGACCTTCATTGCAAAACTATGTGTTTTTATCAATTATTTGGTGACATGTGAATATATTTAGTGTAGTTAACTAAAAATTATCACTTTTTTAATGTTTCAAAAACATTTGTTGATGAAATTCACTTAGGATGGTCCTCCCCTTCCTCTTCCGAGGAACCTCCACTGTTCAAGTCCCAATTTAGTTTACAAAACAAAATTAGACAAGATTTTACAGTAACTGAAATCAGAATTAAGCAGCAAACTGTAATTTTATAGATATTACCCCTTGAAGTTGTAAAAATGAATTATTGGCAATACATATACAGTAATCTGCATTATGTTCATAGATCTGGTGGCTCAGAAAGAACTTCAGGTAGCATACAGCAGCACACTTTCCTTTATCTCCTGCACAGTAAGTCTATGTCGTTGGAGCTGATGTTGTTTTAAGACGGTCATGCTATGGATCATTTAACTATTTGATTTGGAATTTTAGGACCCCTTTAGATATCAAATGTTAGGCTCGTCGTCGGAACGAGGAGACCAAGGTGCAGCGTAGTAAGCGTACGTCTTTCTTTATTAGATGAACACCAAAAAATATATAAAAAATATAAATGAACATAATGTTCAGCGGGCTACACAGTAACTACACAAAATCAAGATCCCACAAAGTAAGGTGGGAAATAGCTACCTAAGTATGATCCCCAATCAGAGACAACGATAGACAGCTGCCTCTGATTGGGAACCACACCAGGCCAAACAAAAAAATAGATAACCTAAATTGCCCATCCTAGTCACACCTTGACCTAACCAAAATAGAGAATTAAAAGGATCTCTAAGGTCAGGGCTTGACAGCCCCCCCCCCAAAGGGGCGGACTCCGGCCGCAAACCTGAACCTATGGCGGAGGGTCCGGGTGAGCATCTACCCTCGGTGGCAGCTCCGGCACGAGATGCAGACCCCGCCCGTGGCTCCGCCAACTTCGTCCCTGGTGCGTCCCTGGTGCGGAGATCGTTGCCGGAAGCTCCGGGCCGTGAATCATCGCCGGAGGAATCGAACCACGGATCGTCACCGGGGACACCGGACCGTAGATCGTCGTCGGAGACTCCGGACTGGGAACCCCCGCTGACTGGGGACCGTCACTCCTCGCTCAGTCTATCCCAATATTCCTCTTCACTCTCAGACTCGCCCCTCTGCTTCGCCGACCAACCCGTGTGCCTCCTCCCCCCCCAAAAAAAAACATTTTTGGGACTTCGTCTCGTGCTTCGGAGTTGCCTTTGTTCGTCCTTCGCTGCCTCCGCCTGCTTCAATGGCAGGGTCTTATCTCCTGCCATAATTTCTTCCCATGGCCATGATGTCCTCCACTCCTTTCTCTCCCAGGCCTAGGATGTCCGTTTCTCCTGACCACGCTGCTTGGTCCATTTGTGGTGGGATCTTCTGTTACGCTCGTCGTCGGAATGAGGAGACCAAGGTGCAGCGTGGTAAGTGTACATCTTTCTTAATTAGATGAACACCAAAAAATATATATAAACGAACGTAACGTTCTGCAGGCTACACAGTAGCTATACAAAATTAAGATTCCACAAACTAAGTTGGGAAAAAGCTACCTAAGTATGATCCCCAATCAGAGACAGCGATAAACAGCTGTCTCTGATTGGGAACCACACCAGGCCAAACAAAGAAATAGATAACCTAGATTGCCCACCCTAGTCACACCCTGACCTAACCAAAATAGACAATTAAAAGGATCTCCAAGGTCAGGGCGTGACATAAAACATTATTTGATCAAATATAAAATTTGAACTTTACTACTATTTCCGAAAGAAAACACTTTGAATAACACATTCATGAATGGCAAAAAAGACACAAGGTGTTGAAGTGTTTGTCCTATATCTAGAAGATACAATGCATTTGAAAGGTATTCACACCCTTTGACTTTTCCCGCATTTTGTTATGTTACAGCCTTATTCAAAAATTGAATAAATAGTTTCCCCTCCTCATGTTTTCCCCTCATTCCCCCCCTACAAATGTATTAAAAACAAAAACTGAAATACCTTATTTACATAAGTAATAAGACCCTATGCTACTAGACCTGAAATTGAGCTCAGGTGCATCCTGTTTCCAATTGATCATCATTGAGATGTTTCTACAACTTGATTGGAGTCCGCCTGTGGTTAATTCAATTGATTGGACATGATTTGAATGTCTATATAAGGTCCCAAGTTGACAGTGCATGTCAGACCAGAAATCAACCCATGAGGTAAAAGGAATTGTTTGTAGAGATCCGAGACAGGATTGTGTCGAGACACAGATCTGGGGAAGGGTACAAAAATAATTCTGCATTATTGAAGGTCCTCCATCATTCTTAAATGGAACCACCAAGACTCTTCATAGAGCTGGCTTCCCGGCCAAACTGAGAAGGCCCTTGATCAGAGAGGTGATCAAGAACCCAGTGGTCACTCTGACAGAGCGCTAGAGTTCCTCTGTGGAGATGGGAGAACCTTCCAGAATGACAACCATCTCTGCAGCACTCCACCAATCAGGCCTTTATGGTAAAAGCCACATGACAGCCCGCTTTGAGTTTGCCAAAAGGCACCTAAAGGACTCTCAGACCATGAGAAACAAGATGATCTGGTCTGATGAAACAAACGTTGAACTCTTTGGCCTGAATGCCAAGATTCATGTCTGGAGAAAACCTGGCACCATCCCTACGGTGAAGCATGGTTGTGGCAGCAACATGCTATGGGAATGTCTTTCACCGGCAGGGACTGGGAGACAAGTCAAGATTGAGGCAAAGATGAATGGAGCCATGTACAGAGAGATCCAGATGAAAATCTGCTCCAGAGCACTCAGACTGGGGTGAAGGTTCAGCTTCCAACAGGACAATGACACTAAGCACACAGCCAAGACAACGCATGATTGGCTTCAAAACAAGTCTATGAATGTCCTTGAGTAGCCCAGACAGAGCCCAGACTTGAACCCGATCTAACATCTCTGGAGAGACCTGAAAAAAGCTATGCAGCAACACTCCCCATCCAACTTGACAGAGCTTGAGAGAGTCTGCAGAGAAGAATGGGAGAAACTCCTCAAATACAGGTGTGCCAAGCATGTCGTATCATACCCAAGAAGACTTGAGGCTGTAATCGCTGCCAAAGATGCTTCAAACAAAGTACTGAGTAAAGTGTCTGAATACTTATTTCAGTTTTAAAACTAATGCATTCGCACAAATTTTGAAATACCTGATTTGGCTTTGTCATTATGGGGTATTGTTGAAGAAAAAAAGAAAAAATGTATCAATTTTAGAATAAGGCTGTAACTTACAAAATGTGGAAAAAGTCAATGGGTCTGAATTCTTTCCGAATGCATTGTTTAAGAATGCTCAGGAAATATATATTTTTTGGGGTGTAGGCACAAAACTACCTCCATACTTCAATGTATTTATTTTTGCTGACACTTGTTGTAGATCAAAACGGAGAACATCAGCATGTTTGTGAGAGTCTCCCCTTTCCATACAGTGGTCATAGTTTGCAGTCCAAACATTTTGTAAGCTATGAACAGAAGTTGGCACATCAGTGGTACTGACTTCAGATGAGTCCCCTGACACTTGTAGGTGGTCGTAGAGCAAAACGGAGACTTCCATGGTGTTCGTCAGAGTCTCCCCTTTCCATAGATTGGTCATAGTTTGGACACCACATATCACCGCAGATGCAGAAGTGCGACATGTGGTCAATTGAGATACATCCAATGCTTAAACTGACAGATTGATGGGATTTTTTAAAATTGTTACTTAGATTGACACTCCGGGGGATTTATTAAAGCTGTAATATTTAGCTCTTTGTCGACCCGACCTGATTTACATAGAATTTTGAATGATAGACCTGTCATTGTCATTGAAAACAGGTCAAAGAAGTGGAAGACCTGTTCTATGTGCTTCCCATCCTTCAGTTTAGTTTTTGCATCTTTAATTTTTGGTTATGTAGACCAGCTGCAAAACACTGAAAATACTACATTTGAGGGTTATTGAAAATATATTTCACTGCGGTTTGGACAGTAATTCTCTTCAGTGTACTTGTTTTGTCTCACAAACTGAAATTGGGCAAACTATTCAAATTTTTCTAACCAGGAAATGGCGGAGCGGTTTCTGTATATTTCATGTTTAACAATAACACTTTAATTTAGTTGTAAAAATACAATAAGGTTATAAAAATGTCCTTGGGACATCCATGGAACAAATCGGGAACTATACAAAACCTGCAGGGGACCATGACTGTTTAAAATTGAATTAATGTAAATTATGCCTTTCAAAGAAGCATTCTAAATGACATTTGATATCTCAGCTTTCACGTGTTCAAATGTTGCCATGTAATCTCATGGTATAACACGTTGAAATGCTGTATCTATGTTGTCCATTGATTTCACATAGAACTATATGACACAACATGTGAAATCTATGTTTAACACACGTTGCTTCACATGTTATCACGTCACATTAAGTCAAGTGATCACATGAGATCACACCAGATCACCTGTGAAATTCATGTGTTTTTTCCTGTAAGGGACCACTCCTGTGGACCAACAGTTCCGTATGTTGTACTGAAATCCTTGGAAAAGTCATTAAGATATCCACCTACTGGAGTACTCAGCTATAGAAGGGCATGTGTGAAGGGGGAATCGAGTGACAACACTGCAGTTCCTAACCAATCTCCACCCAAGAGGCAAAGCAATGATAAGCAGTAATTTTCTATAGGGTATCCTAGTGCAGGATAATAAATGTTATTATTTGACAGGTTATGTCATCTGACAGACCTATATTCCACTATATGTGAAATGTGAAATGCCTCTGAAATGTGGCATCGAGGGAAATTACACCACAAGGTTTTATGTGAAATGTGCTTTTATATAAATATGCTTCCAGGGTATTTGTTTGTGTCATGTAATGTCTGTTACACAACACTGTTTTTGAACTTCTAATAGAAAACAGACTAAGCTCTATACATTGTAGTTTTCATAAACATTTGATGAAATTCCCATCCCTGTCCAATCAGTGAAGTGTGATTTTTACCCCCTGTTTTCTTTTTCTTAGGAAAGGTCCTGCAGTGTGGATGTATTTTCAAACTGGCAGAAGCAACACCCAAGTCCCACCATGCTCCCAGGGGACGACCAACCTCCATAGATCCCCCAGCTAGGGAACAATATCCTCTTCAATCCTACTGACATAACTTAAACAAGGACTAATACCTTAAAAACAGTGGTGGAAAAAGTACCCAATTGTCATACTTGAGTAAAAGTAAAGATACTGTAATGACCTGACTAGATCATAAATGAACAATTGTCCAGACAGAGGCTTGAGTTTGCGAATTGACGGTTTATTAAACCAACTTTACACAGGCTACTGTTTGGGCCGTAGCACACGCCAAATAGATGACAGATAACCCACAAGCCAATCGTGACCTTCTCTTGTGAAGCCCAGACGTAAGAGAGAGAGAACAAAGGCTGAACCTGGTCTTAACTTCCAATGCTCCACCCCCCTGTCCAACCCCCCTCCACGCCACTCCGCCAACCACCAGGATGCCCGGCATCAGAACATTCCAGGCATTCCCGTGATTGGCAGATAGCAGGTTGATTGACATGTCGGACCCCGCGAACACCGGGTACTGGTCAGTACAACACAACCACCTCCTAGCCTAACACATAACACACAGCTGTCTGTGCGGGTCGCTACAATACCTTAATAGAAAATGACTCAAGTGAAAGTCATCCAATAAAATGTTACTTGAGCAACAGTTTAAAATATACCGAAGTATCAAAAGCAAAAGAAATACATCATTTCAAATTTGTTAAATTCAGCAATCAAAATGGCATCATTTTCATGTTTTTTAAATTTACGGATAGCCAGGCGCACGCTCCAACACTAAGATATCATTTACAAAACATTCATTGTGTTTAGTGACTCCGCCAGATCAGAGGCAGTAGGGATGACCAGGGACGTTCTCTTGATAAGTGAGTGAGTTAGACAATTTTCCTGTCCTGCTAAGCCTTCAAAATGTAACGAGCACTTTTGGGTGTCAGGGAAAATGTATGGAGTAAAATGGAGTAAAAAGTACAGATTTTCTTTGGAAATGTAGTGAAAGTTGTCAAAAATACAAATAGTGAAGTAAAGTCCACATTCCCCAAAAAACTGCTGAAGTAGAATTGAAGTATTTTTACACAAGTGATTTGGCATTGGTCAGACAGCATTGACAATGTACTCTAATAATACATGCATTCATGTTTAAATATATCTATATTACCTTTATTTAACTAGACAAGTCATTACAAACACATGTATTATTTTCAATGAAGAGCCTAGGAACAGTGGGTTAACTGCCTTGTTCATGAGCAGATCAGATTTTCAGCTCAGGGATTTGATCTTGCAACCTTCCAGTTACTAGTCCAACACTCTAACCACTAGACTACCTGCCAATAGATGTTAGCTGGTAAAAAAAAGGTTATTTGGCTGTCCCCATAGGAGAACCCTTTTGGTTCCAGGTAGAACCCTTTTTGGTTGCAGGTAGAACTATTTTGGTTTCCATGTAGAACCCTTTCTGAAGTGTCTTACATGGAACCCAAAAGGGTTCTTCAAAGGCTTCTCCTATGGGGACAGCTAAAGAACCCTTTCAGGTTCCAGATAGCACCTTTTTTTCCTAAGAGCATATTGTTTGATTGTGCAAAGATGTTTTACTTTCTCAAATAATGCCTCTATTCTCCACCTCAACAGCCAATAACAACCCTACATTCATCATCTCCATGTCAGTCTTTTCAGGCCAGTACAACATGGCTGTGTTTCAAACACATAAAAGACACACTTACCCTCGCCTTACACCCCTGGGGGGAAACCCCACTGCCATCTTTGTCGTCAGTCCAAATGATTAGCCAAGCAAGGGAAGATGTCGACGTAAGTGAGTGTACAGTTATGTTCTCTCCGGGCCTTAATGAAACGCCCCAATATTCAATTTGCGATGATTGTACATCCGCTAAGAAAAGTCAGCCAAAACTTAAAACCAAAATTAATATGGAGAAGTCAACGTGAAAGTGAAGGTAAAAACAAATGTAAATCAGTTAAATTGTACTACTAATGCACATGACACGTCAAACACGTTTGTTTTTTCAAATGTATTTATTACACCTTTATTTAACCAGGTAGGCTAGTTGAGAACACCTTTATTTAACCAGGTAGGCTAGTTGAGAACACCTATATTTAACCAGGTAGGCTAGTTGAGAACACCCTTATTTAACCAGGTAGGCTAGTTGAGAACACCTATATTTAACCAGGTAGGCTAGTTGAGAACACCTTTATTTAACCAGGTAGGCTAGTTGAGAACACCTTTATTTAACCAGGTAGGCTAGTTGAGAACACCTTTATTTAACCAGGTAGGCTAGTTGAGAACACCTTTATTTAACCAGGTAGGCTAGTTGAGAACACCTTTATTTAACCAGGTAGGCTAGTTGAGAACACCTTTATTTAACCAGGTAGGCTAGTTGAGAACACCTTTATTTAACCAGGTAGGCTAGTTGAGAACACCTTTATTTAACCAGGTAGGCTAGTTGAGAACACCTTTATTTAACCAGGTAGGCTAGTTGAGAACACCTTTATTTAACCAGGTAGGCTAGTTGAGAACACCTTTATTTAACCAGGTAGGCTAGTTGAGAACACCTTTATTTAACCAGGTAGGCTAGTTGAGAACACCTTTATTTAACCAGGTAGGCTAGTTGAGAACACCTATATTTAACCAGGTAGGCTAGTTGAGAACACCTTTATTTAACCAGGTAGGCTAGTTGAGAACACCTTTATTTAACCAGGTAGGCTAGTTGAGAACACCTTTATTTAACCAGGTAGGCTAGTTGAGAACACCTTTATTTAACCAGGTAGGCTAGTTGAAAACACCTTTATTTAACCAGGTAGGCTAGTTGAGAACAAGTTCTCATTTGCAACTGCGATCTGGCCAAGATTCATTAAAGTCAATATTTTGTTTGGTTAGCTTTTGGAAATTTGACATGCAAACTTTCCCAGACATCACACTTATAAAAGTTGTCATTTTTAAGTTTCCTGATATGGCTAACTTTCGATGTCTGCGGATGCGTTGTCTTCTAGCCGAGGTATGAAATACAATCTCAATTGACTGTAGTGCATATAAGCCACACACACAACAGCTACTGGTGGGTCCACGATGACAGGAAATGTAACGCTCGTCTGATGAAGAAGGAGTGGACCAAAGCGCAGCGTGGTAGGTAGTCATGATTTATTTCCAAAAACACTTGAACAAAACGACAACGAACAGTTCTGTCAGGTGCAGAAACAGAAAATAACTACCCACAAAACACAGGTGGGAAAAGCTGCCTAAGTATGATTCTCAATCAGAGACAACGATAGACAGCTGCCTCTGATTGAGAACCACACCCGGCCAAACACAAAGAAATAGAAACCATAGAAATAAAGAAACTAGACTGCCCACCCTAGTGACAGGAAACACAATCGTGGGACGAACAAGGGGCACATTTCCGTGCAAGAGCGGCCCATTTAAAATTCAATCTTCCCCTCGCAACTCGTCAGACGTCATGATACGTCATCAGAAGTGTCCACTTAATTTAGGGACTGAGGCTAGAGGGTGTTTCTTTTAAGTGTTTGGAATGCAGCCAATAACACCTCTCTGCAGTTTAAATCCAACACATCTTAGCTCTGCAAACACCCTGGGGAGGGGGAGGAGGAGCGGGATATGCCGAGAGCAGTATGGAAGCCTGCCTGCCTCTCTCATTCTGCACGTGTGTGAGCAGTGTACGTGCGTGAAGTGTGTGGGCCGCCCGTCAGCATCTCAGGTGTGTAAAAGTGAGGTGTCCAATACATCAAATCTTGCCTCCCTGCAAAACAGCTCAGGTGGAGTCTCCTGCTATCAGGGGGGAACACACGGCTTCCTCTCCTCATCGGGGAGAGAGAGATTCTGAAATTTAAAGCACTTCAAATCCAGGGGCTGAGCCTAGAAACGAGCCCTCTCAGTCAGCTGCTGGTGTTGGACCTCACCAACCAAGCTGACACCAGCACTGCTTCAAAAGAAAGAATTCCAATAACCAAAATCGTGAACCAATCAAAGGACTCATATTTACAACATTGGAAAAACGAAACAAAATCCCAAAGCCGACTAAATTGCTATCTGACCCTAAACAGAGAATTTGAACTGTCTGATTATCTCGACTCTGCTAGAGATACGAAGCAGAGACAGATCCTTACCAAGTACAGGCTGAGTGACCATCGATTGGCAATAGAAACCGACAGACATAAAAGACATGGCTACCCAAAGAGGAGCGTGTTTGTGGTCACTGCACGACAGGGGAGGTAGAGACAGAGATGCAATTTCTCCTTTACTGTGGTAAATATTCCTCACAAAGAGATTCATTATTCACAGAAATGACTACATTTATTCCAAACGTTAACTTATTAAACCCAGAGGAAAAACTAAACATAATCATGGGAGAAGGAGCAACGGCTCCTCTCGCAGCCAAATATGTATTCTCCTGCCATTGCCTGAGGGACACTGAATAATAACATCTGCATAGTAAGCAGTAACTTACCTATTATTACTATTATTGTTTTTATTGTTTTATTATTTATTATTGATGTTTATCATTCCAAATAGTAGTGGTATGGGTGGTAATGGTAATGATAGCAGTTTAATGATGGGAGTTAGTTTAGTGATGGGAGTTAGTTTAGTGATGGGAGTTAGTTTAATGATGGGAGTTAGTTTAGTGATGGGAGTTAGTTTAGTGATGTTTATCATTCCAAATAGTAGTGGTATGGGTGGTAATGGTAATGATAGCAGTTTAATGATGGGAGTTAGTTTAGTGATGTTTATCATTCCAAATAGTAGTGGTATGGGTGGTAATGGTAATGATAGCAGTTTAATGATGGGAGTTAGTTTAGTGATGTTTATCATTCCAAATAGTAGTGTTATGGGTGGTAATAGTAATGATAGCAGTTTAATGATGGGAGTTAGTTTAATAATGGAAGTTAGTTTAATGATGGGAGTTAGTTTAGTGATGGGAGTTAGTTTAGTGATGGGAGTTAGTTTAGTGATGGGTAATAGTTTAATTTTCCATATTTAGACTTTTATATTTATTACATTTCTACTATTAACTGTTACTATTACATTGTTATTATTTTTGTATTTAATTTTTGAATTATTATTTACTATCATTTTATATTATTATTCTTTATTATAATTGTATTACATTGTATATTGTAAACATTGTTGCTTTGGCAATATTGACACAATGTTGTTCATGCCAATAAAGCACCTTGAAATTGATTTTGAGAACAAGAGAAACAGAGAGCTAGAAAACAAGAGAGAGAGCAAGAGAGAGAGAGAGAACAAGAGGCAGAGAGAACAAGAGCGAGAGAGAGAGCGAGACCAGGGAGAGAGAGAATAAGAGAGAGAGTGAGCAAGAGAACGAGAGAGAGAGAACAAGAGAGCGAGAACAAGACAGAGAGAACAAGTGAGAGAGAGAGAACAAGACATAGATGAGTGAACGAGAGATAGAGAGAGAACGAGAGAGATAGAGAGAATGAAAGGAGCACATGAAGAGAGCAGGGAAAGAGCCACATAGAAAGAACTAAAAGAGAGAGGGAGGAGCCCGTTGCATTCTGTCACCAGGTCCCGGGGTGAAGTGAACCATACTGTGGTGATGCAGATGTAAACTGACATTGGGGAGGGGGGATATAGAGGAATGTCCTGCTTGCCAGGAGGAACTTTAAACAGCTTTAACTCTTCAGCACAACACTGTTTTATCTTGTCAGGATGCATCCACTCACCTTGGCCTCTCATCAATATTATAGCTGAGTGATGCTGAGTGATGGGGACCGACAGAGGGGAACATGTGGGAAGAGGGGAGGGAGGGAGGGGGGTTGAATTGTGTACCCCATAGAGTACCTGCTCCACACACACACACACACACACACACACACACACACACACACACACACACACACACACACACACACACACACACACACACACACACACACACACACACACACACACACACACACACACACACACACACCCGGAAGGGACTCCCATCTCTCTTTACCTCTTCCCTGGCCACAATACATTCTCACAAAATTTGGTCTGTGAGGGGACAATACACTCTTCGATAAAAAGGTTCTAAAAGGGTTCTTCGGCTGTCCCTGAAGGATAACCCTTTCTGGTTTCAGGTAGAACCCTTTCTGGTTTCAGGTAGAACACTTTTGGTTTCATGTAGAACTCTTTTGGTTCTTCCTGGAACCCAGAAGGGTTCTACCTGGAATCAAAAAGGGATCATCAAAGCGTTCTCCTATGGGGACAACTGAAGAAACATGTTATGTTCTAGACAGCACCTTTTCTATGAGTGCAAAGTTTCTCAAACCGACAGTAAACATACTCCTCCAGAAAGCTTGCTGTAAAGCTACCATCCACCCACACATACACACCTTAAGGGACTTCACCCGAATACTACTTTCTTACATCTGCCACCTGAGTGTGTGTGTACAATGAATCACGGAAACTGATGTCTTCAGCAGGTTTGACTACTACTGTATATGAAGTATACCAAGCAGACTCCTTCTGTTCTATTCTGAGCCTGTTGTCTAAGCTTGACCAACATTACAAAAGTAAACCTTCTCCTGAGGTGACAGGATAACCAGATGACATTGCTAGAACACTGGCTACTTTGTTCTGTGGACACTGACAGAAGAGAAAATGGACAGTGGCTGTGAGGAGACGTGTTTCCTTAGAAGACTGTATGATTAGCTGGCCGTTTGGAGGCAAACAGGAGTGAAATACACCGTTCCAAACTTCAGTCTTGGATTTTATTTTCTATAGTAACTTTTGTTTCCTACCCCAGGGTCCCTCTGCCTGTGATCTGCCATTAAAAGCAGCAATATGGACGAGACAATTAGCCATCTAATTTCAATTAGCAGCCTGAGTAGGTCATTAGCAGCTTACATATCATCACTTATGATCTCCAGAGGCCTACACGCAGCAGAGTGACACATCCGACCAGGTACAGTATTACGCACAAGTATAATTAATGGTCGTGAGGTAATTGCATGGCATCGCACCAAACCACAGCGAAGAAAGTAACTCTTAAATATAATATTTTATTTTCTGTGGTTGGTTGGCGTTCTTATCACAGAAGCAGTGTAATCTTGTGATCGTCTTTCGCTTTAGTTCCGCTCCCTCTCTCGCTCTCTCTCCCTCCCTCTTTCACTCCCCCCCCCTCTCTCTCTCTCTCTCCCTCCCTCTTTCACTCCCCCCCCTCTCTCTCTCTCTCTCTCTCTCTCTCTCTCTCCCTTTCTCTTTCACTCCCCCCCTCTCTCTCCCTCTCTCTCTCTCTCTCCCTTTCTCTTTCACCCCCCCTCTCTCTCTCTCTCCCTCTCTCTCTCTCTCTCTCTCCCTCCCTCTTTCACTCCCCCTCTCTCTCACTCTCTGTCTCTCTCTCTCTCTCACTCTGTCTGTCTGTCTGTCTGTCTGTCTGTCTGTCTGTCTGTCTGTCTGTCTGTCTGTCTGTCTGTCTGTCTGTCTGTCTGTCTGTCTGTCTGTCTGTCTGTCTCTCCCCCTCCCCCCTCCTCTCTCTCTCTCTCTCTCTCTCTCTCTTTCACTCCCCCCCTCCCTCCCTCTCTCTCTCTCTCTCTCTCTTTCACTCCCCCCTCCCTCCCTCTCTCTCTCTCTCTCTCATCCACAAATTCCACAGTCTCCGTTAATTGATTATCGATTAGTTTGTTGTACTTTTATTTTTTCAAAGAAAGACAATGAAATAATTCGCCCCACAGTGCCTCTAATTCCTAAGGGTGTTTCTCTGCTAAATTCTGCTGTCAGGCTGCTTACCATAAACACACCGATGCATTATAAATCACACTTTAGAAAGTATTGCTGAGCATATAATAGAGAAAGAACAATTGACATTATTTATCTATTTGTAGTACATGTGAAGTATAATGACTTGTGTAAAAAAAAGAGCTGCATCTGCATTAAAGTTACTTTTCAATAAGAGTATATTTGACTTATCTACTCTTACGAATAAAACAGGAATTTCACATGTGATTTAATGTATTCTTAATGTGACAAGACGTGATGCAATATATGATGACATAAAACTACACGTGACAACAATGGAGCACATGTGAAAGCCCTGGTGTCAAATATAATTAAGAATAGTTCGCTTTGAAAGCCATAATTGACATTATTTCAATTTAAACAGTCATGATCCCCTGCACGTTTTGTCTAGTTCCTGGTTTCTTCCAAGGACGTTTTTAGGACGTTGTGTCATAGTCGCCTGGAGGTTTTTGTCTTGTTGCGGAAAAAATACAGTACATCTATGGCTAGTTACTGTATTTTTACAGCTAAGTTAAGATGCCATAGACTTCCAGTCATTGCTCTAACAGTGGTTAGCATTGGCTCGCAAAACCACCTTTAACTTCCTTCATACTGGACATAGAAACATAAAAATGGTATCCACAAGTTCATGTGACTCTGGTGAACCCACAAACAGGACCAAGCCTGGCCTGCTGATGAGTGACGGAGTGCTTATCTACCAATATAGACAGGGCTCTAACTCTAGCTCCACAATGAAATAGGTTGCAGGCCAGGCGGCAGGCTGTTAGCCAGCCTGCCAGCATAGTGGAGTCTGCCACTAGCACAGTCAGTGTAGTCAGCTCAGCTATCCCCATCCTCCATTCCTGTCATTATTGAAAGAGATCATGATACCTCACATCTCAAAATAGGGCTATTTAATATTAGATCCCTTACTTCAAAGGCAATTATAGTCAATTAACTAATCACTGATCATAATCTTGATGTGATTGGTCTGACTGAAACATGGCTTAAGACTGATTAATTTACTGTGTTAAATGAGGCCTCACCTCCTGGCTACACTAGTGACCATATCCCCCGTGCATCCCGCAAAGGCGGAGGTGTTGCTAACATTTACAATAGCAAATTTCAATTTACAAAAAAATAATAATGACGTTTTCGTCTTTTGAGCTTCTAGTCATGAAATCTATGCAGCCTACTCAATATAGCTACTGTTTACAGGCCTCCTGGGCCATATCCAGCATTCCTCATTGAGTTCGGACCTTGTAGTCATAGCAGATAATATTCTAATCTTTGGTGACTTTAATAGTCACATGGAAAAGTCCACAGACCCACTCCAAAAGGCTTTCGGAGCCATCATCGACTCAGTGGGTTTTGTCCAACATGTCTCTGGACCCACTCACTGTCACAGTCATACTCTGGACCTAGTTTTCTCCCATGGAATAAATGTTGTGGATCTTAATGTTTTCCCCATAATCCTGGACTATTGGACCACCATTTTATTATGTTTGCAATTACAACAAATAATCTGCTCAGGCCCCAACCAAGGAACATCAAAAGTCATGCTATAAATTCACAGACAACACAAAGATTCCTTGATGTCCTATCCAAGGACGCCAGAGGACAAAAATCTGTTAACCACCTAACTGAGGAACTCAATTTAACCTTGCGCAATACCCTAGATGCAATTGCACCCCTAAAAACTAAAAACATTTCTCATAAGAAACTAGCTCCCTGGTACACAGAAAACACCCGAGCTCTGACTCAAGCTTCCAGAAATTTGGAACGGAAATGGCGCCACACCAAACTGGAAGTCTTCCAACTAGCTTGGAAAGACAGTACCGTGCAGTATCGAAGAGCCCTTGCTGCTGCTCGATCATCCTATTTTTCCAATTTAATTGAGGAAAATAAGAACAATCCGAAATTCCTTTTTGATACTGTCGCAAAGCTAACTAAAAAGCAGCATTCTCCAAGAGAGGATGGCTTTCACTTCAGCAGTGATAAATTAATGAACTTCTTTGAGGAAAAGTTCATGATTATTAGAAAGCAAATCACGGACTCCTCTTTAAATCTGCGTATTCCTTCATTGCTCAGTTGTCCTGAATCTGCACGACTCTGCTAGGACTTAGGATCAAGAGAGACGCTCAAGTGTTTTAGTACTATATCTCTTGACACAATGATACTGGACCCTATTCCAATGAAACTACTGAAAGAGCTGCTTCCTGTGCTTGGCCCTCCTATGTTGAACATAATAAACGTCTCTCTATCCACCGGATGTGTGCCAAACTCACTAAAAGTGGAAGTAATAAAGCCTCTCTTGAAAAAGCCAAACCTTGACCCAGAAAATATAAAAAACTATCGGCCTATATCGAATCTTCCATTCCTCTGAAATTATTTAGAAAAGGCTCACTGCCTTCTTGAAGACAAACAATGTATACGAAATGCTTCAGTCTGGTTTTAGACCCCATCATAGCACTGAGACTGCACTTGTGAAGGTGGTAAATGACCTTTTAATAGCATCAGACCGAGGCTCACCACATTATTTTGGGGAGATTGGAAACCAAAATTGGTCTACATGGACAAGTTCTGGCCTGGTTTAGATCTTACCTGTCGGAAAGATATCAGTTTGTCTCTGTGAATGGTTTGCCCTCTGACAAATCAACTGTAAATTTCAGTGTTCCTCAAGGTTTCGTTTTAGGACCACTATTGTTTTCACTATATATTTTACCTCTTGGGGATGTCATTCGAAAACATAATGTTAACTTGCAATGCTATGCGGATGACACACAGCTGTACATTTCATAGAAACATGGTGAAGTCTCAAAATTGCCATCGCTAGAAGTATGTGTTTCAGATATAAGGAAGTGGATGGCTGCAAACTTTCTACTTTTAAACTCGGACAAAACAGAGATGCTTGTTCTAGGTCCCAAGAAACAGAGATCTTCTGTTGAATCTGACAATTAATCTTAATGGTTGTACAGTCGTCTCAAATAAAACTGTGAATGACCTCGGCGTTACTCTGGACCCTGATCTCTCTTTTGAAGAACATATCAAGACTGTTTCAAGGACAGCTTTTTTCCATATACGTAACATTGCAAAAATCAGAAACTTTCTGTCCCAAAATTATGCAGAAAAATTAATACATGCTTTTGTCACTTCTAGGTTAGAGTACTGCAATGCTCTACTTTCCAGCTACCCGGATAAAGCACTAAATAAACTTCAGTTGGTGCTAAATATGGCTGCTAGAAACCTGACTAGAACCAAAAAAAAATATCATATTACTCCAGTGCTAGCCTCTCTACACTGGTTTCCTGTCAAAGCGAGGGCTGATTTCAAGGTTTTACTGCTAACCTACAAAGCATTACATGGGCTTGCTCCTACCTATCTCTCTGATTTGGTCCTGCTGTACATACCTACACATACGCTACGGTCACTAGACGCAGGCCTCTAATTGTCCCTAGAATTTCTAAGCAAACAGCTGGAGGCAGGGCTTTCTCCTATAGAGCTCATTTTTTATGGAATGGTCTGCCTACCCATGTGAGAGACGCAGACTCTGTCTCAACATTTAAGTCTTTACTGAAGACTCATCTCTTCAGTGGGTCATATGATTGAGTGTAGTCTGGCCCAGGAGTGGGAAGGTGAACGGAAAGGCTCTGGAGCAACGAACCGCCCTTGCTGTCTCTGCCTGGCCGGTTCCCCTCTTTCCACTGGGATTCTCTGCCTCTAACCCTATTACAGGGGTGTCACTGGCTTACTGGGGCTCTTTCATACCGTCCCTGGTAGGGGTGCGTCACTTGAGTGGGTTGATTCACTGATGTGATCTTCCTGTCTGGGTTGGCGCCCCCCCCCCTTGGGTTGTGCCGTGGCGGAGATCTTTGTGGGCTGTACTCGGCCTTGTCTCAGGATGGTAAGTTGGTGGTTGAAGATATCCCTCTAGTGGTGTGGGGGCTGTGCTTTGGCAAAGTGGGTGGGGTTATATCCTTCCTGTTTGGCCCTGCCCGGGGGTGTCCTCAGATGGGGCCACAGTGTCTCCTGACCCCTCCTGTCTCAGCCTCCAGTATTTATGCTGCAGTAGTTTATGTGTCGGGGGGCTAGGGTCAGTTTGTTATATCTGGAGTACTTCTCCTGTCCTATCCGGTGTCCTGTGTGAATTAAAGTATGCTCTCTCTATATCTCTCTTTCTCTCTTTCTTTCTCTCTCTCGGAGGACCTGAGCCCTAGGACCATGCCTCAGGACTACCTGACATGATGACTCCTTGCTGTCCCCAGTCCACCTGGCCGTGCTGCTGCTCTAGTTTCAACTGTTCTGCCTGTGATTATTATTTTTTGACCATGCTGGTCATTTATGAACATTTGAACATCTTGGCCATGTTCTGTTATAATCCCCACCCGGCACAGCCATAAGAGGACTGGCCACCCCACATAGCCTGGTTCCTCTCTAGGTTTCTTCCTAGGTTTGGCCTTTCTATGGAGTTTTTCCTAGCCACTGTGCTTCTACACCTGCATTGCTTGCTGTTTGGGGTTTTAGGCTGTGTTTCTGTACAGCACTTTGAGATATCAGCCGATGTACAAAGGGCTATATAAATATATTTGATTTGAATTAGATTGTTTCCAAAATCCCAAAGCATCCCTTTAAACTTGTACACTGTCTGTTATACAGCCTTGTTAAAGTGATACCAAAAAACCATACACAATTTAATTCATAGCTAGCGACCATGTAATTGCAATACTCACTTTCCTACCAGACCATCAGGTCAGTGAGTGTGATGGATTAGCTACAGTAAGTTAACGTGCATTTTGCAATAACTCACTTGTTGACAGTAAGTTATTGAAAATTAAATGTTCACTTCCTGTGAACCAGCTGTCATTAAAGGGCATGAACAGTCAAAATCATGTTTTGTAGGAAATTGGATGATCTTTGAAGGAAACCAGATCAAAGAGTGATGACGAAAGTATGAACAATATCTGTTGCTTCTACATTGATAAGGTTTGATCATAAAGTTACCTCCCATCCCCCATGTCAAACACTTGCGCAGCAGGAAGCTCAGAATACCATAAACCAGGAGGTTGTGAGTTCAAATCCCAGGTAAAGACATGTTGAATAACAATTGCTGTGTAAATAAACATTCACAAAGTATGTAAGATTAAAAGCACGGATAGTTCATCATGAAGAGTGGTTTTTGTTTGCAGGCATATCGTGGGAACATTTGAAGGTTATGTGATCACGTGGAAATCCACATGTGAAATATCATCACGTGAAGTGTTCCAAAAACACATGATTTCACATGTGAAAAACATGTGGAAATGTCGCATGTAAATCCATGTGATTTCCCATATACTGTACATAGACTTGGAATCACTGGCCATTTAAAAAAATGGAACACTAGACACTTTAATAATGTTTAGATAATGTTTACATACTGCTTTACTCATCTCATGTGTATACACTGTATTGTATTCTACTGTATTTTAGTCAATGCCACTCTTTCATTGCTTAATCTTAATTCCATTTTTTAACTTTAAGATTTGCGTTTATTGTTGTGAATTGTTAGATAGTATTGCACTGTTTGAGCTAGGAACACAAGCGTTTAGTTAGATACTACTGCACTGTTGGAGCTAGGAACACAAGCATTTAGTTAGATACTACTGCACTGTTGGAGCTGGGAACACAAGCATTTAGTTAGATACTACTGCACTGTTGGAGCTAGGAACACAAGCATTTAGTTAGATACTACTGCACTGTTGAGAGGAACACAAGCATTTAGTTAGATACTAGATACTACAAGCATTTAGTTAGATACTACTCCACTGTTGGAGCTAGGAACACAAGCATTTAGTTGTTGGAGCTAGGAACACAAGCATTTAGTTAGATACTACTCCACTGTTGGAGCTGGGAACACAAGCATTTAGTTAGATACTACTGCACTGTTGTTGAACACAAGCATTTAGTTAGATACTACTGAACACAATAATTTAGTTAGATACTACTGCACTGTTGGAGCTGGGAACACAAGCATTTAGTTAGATACTACTGCACTGTTGGAGCTGGGAACACAAGCATTTAGTTAGATACTACTGCACTGTTGGAGCTAGGAACACAAGCATTTAGTTAGATACTACTGCACTGTTTGAGCTGGGAACACAAGCATTTAGTTAGATACTACTGCACTGTTGGAGCTAGGAACACAAGCATTTAGTTAGATACTACTGCACTGTTTGAGCTAGGAACACAAGCATTTAGTTAGATACTACTGCACTGTTGGAGCTAAGGACACAAGCATTTAGTTAGATACTACTACACAATAATTTAGTTAGATACTACTGCACTGTTGGAGCTGGGAACACAAGCATTTAGTTAGGACACAAGCATTTAGTTAGATACTACTGCACTGTTGGAGCTAGGAACCCAAGCATTTAGTTAGATACTACTGCACTGTTGGAGCTAGGGACACAAGCATTTAGTTAGATACTACTGCACTGTTGGAGTTAGGAACACAAGCATTTAGTTAGATACTACTGCACTGTTGGAGTTAGGAACACAAGCATTTAGTTAGATACTACTGCACTGTTGGAGCTGGGAACACAAGCATTTCACTGCACTCACAATAACATGGGCTAAAGATGTGTATGTGACCAATAACATGTTATTTTATTTAAGTCTGTTTAGCTGACTCTGATTCATATGCATATTTAATTACATTTTCTCTCATGAGGAGCTGTTGTTTTCCCACAGTTTTGTCAACACAGTACATACTGTCAAACATGCCAAACATGAAAAAATACCCAGCAGATTGTCAGCAGTTGGTTTAAACCTTCTCCGGTATCATGCAGGGTGCTGACGGCTCCAGTACTGAGGCTAGCAGCTAGAGAGTCCTGTCTAAATGGCACCCTGAAGAGCAGCCCTTCTCAGTCAGCAGATGAGTGCCCTGGATAGCTCAAAGTAGAGTCACTACGCTGGATAGCTCCAAGTAGTCATTGCCCTGGATAGCTCCAACTAGAGTCATTACCCTGGACAGCTCCAACTAGAGTCATTACCCTGGACAGCTCCAACTAGAGTCATTACCCTGGACATCTCCAAGTCGTGTTATTACCCCTCTCTCCAATGAGATTCTCTGCCTCTAACCCTATTACAGGGGCTGAATCACTGGCTTACTGGTGCTCTTCCATGCCATCCCTAGGAGGGGTGAGTCACTTGAGTGGTTTGAGTCATTGACGTGATCTTCCTGTCCGGGTTGGCGCCCCTCCTTGGGTTGTGCCGTGGCGGAGATCTTTGTGGGCAATACTCGGCCTTGTCTCAGGACGGTACGTTGGTGTTTGAAGATATCCCCTCTAGTGGTGTGGGGGCTGTGCTACGTTACTCTGCGGGCTGAGAATGGGGCACAGCTATCTGGGAGAAGCAAGGGCATTCCTTTCAGAGAGAGATGATTCGGGTTTTTGCTTGGGGAGCCTCTGTGCTTTGGCAAAGGGAGTGGGGTTATATCCTGCCTGTTTGGTCCTGCCCGGGGGTATTGTCGGACAGGGCCACAGTGTCTCCCGACCCCTCCTGTATCATCCTCCAGTATTTATGCTGCAGTAGTTTACGTGTCTGGGGGCTAGGGTCAGTCTGTTATATCTGGAGTATTTATCCTGTCTTATTCCATGTCCTGTGTGAACTTTAGTACTCTCTCGAATTCGCTCTCTCTTGCTTTCTCTCTTTCTTTCTCTCTTTCTCTCCTTCTCTCTCTCTCTTCTCTCGGAGGACCTGAGCCTAAGGACCATGCCTCAGGACTACCTGGCCTGATGACTCCTTGCTGTCCCCAGTCCACCTGGCCGTGCTGCTGCTCCAGTTGTAACTGTTCTGCCTGCGGCTATGGAACCCTGACCTGTTCACCGGACGTGCTACCTGTCCCAGACCTGCTGTTTTCAACTCTCTAGAGACAGCAGGAGCGGTAGAGATACTCTCAATGATCGGCTATGAAAGCCAACTGACATTTACTCCTGAGGTGCTGATGTTTTTCACCTTTCGACAACCACTGTGATTATTATTATTTGACCTGCTGGTCATTTATGAACATTTGAACATCTTGGTCATGTTCTGTTATAATCTCCACCTGGCACAGACAGAAGAGGACTGGCCACCCCTCATAGCCTGTTTCCTCTCTAGGTTTCTTCCTAGGTTCTGGCCTTTTTAGTTAGTTTTTCTTAGCCACCTTGCTTCTACACCTGCATTGCTTGCTGTTTGGGGTTTTAGGCTGGGTTTCTGTACAGCACGTTGTGACATCAGCTCATGTAAGAAGGGCTTCATAAATACATGTGATTGATAGATTGATTGATTACCCTGGATAGCTCCAAGTATTGTCATTACCTTGGATAGCATCAAGTAGTGACATTACCTTATATATCTCCAATAAGATTCATTACCCTGGATGGCTCCAAGTAGTGTCATTACCCTGGATAGCATCAAGTAGTTTAATTTCCCTGGACAGCTGCCTAAGTAGTGTCGTTACTCAAATCAAATCAAATGTTCTTTGTCACATGCACCGAATACAATAGGTGTAGACCTTACAGTGAAATGCTTACTTACAAGCCCTTAATCAACAATGCAGTTTTATGAAAAATACCTACAAAAATAAGAAATAAAAGTAACAAATAATTAAAGAGCAGCAGTACAATAACAATAGCAAGGCTATATACCGGGGGTACAGGTACATAGTCACTGTGTGGGGGCACCGGTTAGTTGAGTTAATTGAGGTAATATAAACATGTAGCAGAATTATTAAAGTGACTATGCATAGACACTAAACAGAATGGCAGCAGCGTAAAAAGAGGGTGCGGGTGGGGGAGCAATGCAAATAGTCTGGGTAGCCATTTGATTAGATGTTCAGGACTCTTATGGCTTGGGGGTAGAAGACGTTTAGAAGCCTCTTGGACGTAGACTTGGCGCTCTGGTACCACTTGCCATGTGGTAGTAGACAGGGCAGTCTATGACTGGGGTGGCTGGAGTCTTTGGCAATTCTTAGGGTTTTCTTTGACACCACCTGGAATAGAGTTCCTGGATGGCAGGAAGCTAGGCCCCAGTGATGTGCTGTGACGTACGCACTACCCTCTGTAGTGCCTTGCAGTCGGAAGCCGAGCAGTTGCCATATCAGGCAGTGATGCACGCGGTCAGGGTGCTCTCGATGGTGCAGCTGTAGGACCTTTTGAGGATCTGAGGACCCATGCCAAATCTTTTCAGTCTCCTGAGGGGGAATAGGTTTTGTCATGCCCTCTTCAAGACTGTCTTGGTGTGCATGGACCATGTTCGTTTGTTGGTGATGTGGTCACCAAGGAACTTGAATCTCTCAACCTGCTCCGCTACAGTCCCGTCGATGAGAATGGGGGCGTTCTCGGTCCTCCTTTTCCTGTAGTCCACAATGATCTCCTTTGCCTTGATCACATTGAGGGAGAGTTTGTTATACTGTCACCACACGGCCAGGTCCCTGACCTCCTCCCTATAGGCTGTCTCGTTGTTGTTGGTGATCAGGCCTACCACTGTTTCCTCTGGAAACTTAATGATGGTTTTGGAGTCCTTCCTGGCTATGCAATCATGAGTGAACAAGGAGTACAGGTGGGTTACTGAGCACGCACCACTGAGGGACCCCCTTGATGAGGATCAGCATGGCGGATATGTTGTTACCTACCCTTACCGCCTGGGGGCGTCCCTTTCAGGATGTCCAGGATCCAGTTGCAGAGGGATGTGTTTAGTCACATTGTCCTTAGCTTAATGATGAGTTTTGAGGGCACTATGTTTTTGAACTAGTCAATGAATAGAATTCTCACATAAGTGTTCCTTTTTTCCAGGTGTAGAGGGCAGTGTGGAGTGCAATAGAGATTGCATTATATGTGTATCTGTTTTGGGGCGATATGCAAAATTGGAGTGGGTCTAGGGTTTCCGGGATAATGGTGTTGATGTGAGCCATGACCAGCCTTTTAAAGCACTTCATGGCTACAGACGTGAGTGTTACGGGTTGGTAGTAATTTAGGCGGGTTACCTTCGTGTTCTCGGGCACAGGGACTATGGTAGTCTGCTTGAAACATGTTGGTATTACAGACTCAGACATGGAGAGGATGAAAATGTCAGTGAAGTTACTTGCCAGTTGGTCAGCGCATGCTCGGAGTACATGTCCTGGTAATTCTTCTGGCCCTGCGACCTTGTGAATGTCTCACATCGGATACGGAGAGTGTGATAACACATTCCTATGGAACAGCTGATGCTCTCACGCATGTTTCAGTGTTACTTGCCTCGATGTTAGCACAGAAGTAATTTGGCTTATCTGTTAGGCTTGTGTCTCTGGGCAGCTCGCGGCTGTGCTTCCCTTTGTAGTCTGTAATAATTTGCAAGCCCTGCCACATCCGAGGAGTGTTGGAGCCGGTGTAGTACAATTCGATCTTAGTCCTGTATTGATGCTTTGCCTGTTTGATGGTTCGTCTGAGGGCATAGTGGGATTTCTTATAAGCTTCCGGGTTAAAGTCCCACTCCTTGAAAGCGGCAGCTCTGCCCTTTAGCTCAGTGTGAATGTTGCCTGAAATCCATGGCTTCTGGTTGGGGTATGAACATACAGTCACTGTGTGGGACGACGTCCTCGATGCACTTAGTGATGAAGCTAGTGACTGATGTGGTGTACTCCTCAATGCCGGAAGAATCCTGGAACATATATGCTGTGCTAGCAAAACAGTCCTGAAACTTAGCATCTGCCTCATCTGACCACTTTTTTATTGACATAGTCACTGGTGCTTTCTGCTTTAGTTTTTGCTTGCAAGCAGGAATCATGAGGATAGAATTATGGTCAGATTTCCCAAATGGAGGGCGAGGGAGAACTTTAACGCGTCTCTGTGTGTGGAGTGAAGGTGGTCTTGAGGTCTGTTTCCCTCTGGTTGCACATTTAATATGCTGGTAGAAATGAGTTCAAACGGATTTAAGTTTCCCTGCATTAAAGTCCCCGGCCTCTTTGTGTGTCGCCTCTGGATGAGTGTTTTCCTTTTTGCTTATGGCCATTGAGTGTGGTCTTAGTGCCAGCATCGGTTTGTGGTGGTAAATAGACAGCTCCGAAGAATAGTTCACTTTATTACCGATGGCAAAGGCAGATTACCCACTCGTCGAGCGAATCCTTACAAGGCACCCCGATCTCCTTCCACGATATCTCCGTCTCTTCCTCCTGCGAATGACGGGGATGAGGGCCTTGTCTGGTGTCTGAGGTATATCCCTCTCATCCGACTAATTAAAGAAAAATGATTTGTTCAGTTCAAGGTGAGTAATCGCTGTTCTGATGTCCTGAAGCTCTTTATGGTCATAAGAGACGGTAGCAGCAACATTATGTACGGTTGGTTAAGAGCCTATAAAACGGCAGCCATCCCCTCCGGTGGCATCTTCACAGTACTCTGGATAGCTCCCTAATCACTCCAAGTAGTTGCTGTGCCCTGGATATCTCCTGGACATTTCAGTGCTTTGGAAGCTTGCCATTCACATCCAGCCATTTCAGTACCTTGGACAGTGCTCTATTCACTCCCAGTTATTTCAGCACCATTTACAAAAGAATATCTCTCAAAAACTCTCAGCATGTGACTAGGCCTGATGTCACAGTCACACTAACCCTCCACTCTCATGTTCTTTTCATGTTGCCATAATAATGAATGATGGGACTGATGTTTAGCTTGAATTGTTGAATGTCGTCGTTTCCAACCACTCACTGTACGATGGAAAGGACATCTGAGTTCAACTGACTTTGTAGTAGCACAAAACCTGTTTTCTGGTTATTTTCTAAACTCAAGCAATTGAACGCAATTGATCCAAATACCCAAATGTCAGCTTTCATCTACCCAGTACATCAGAGAGGTAGATATTGTGTTCAGAGTTTAGTTTTAGATGGATATTTCAGCTTTCATCTACCCAGTACATCAGAGAGGTAGATATTGTGTTCAGAGTTTAGTTTTAGATGGATATTTCATCACTATCTGGGTTCACTCTATGTGCCATTTCAAAAGGTGTGAAATAGAATCCTGCCAACTGAAACTGTGAGAACTGGCAGTTATATAGTTGGAGATTTAGGTAAGGAAGGCTATTTTGTGAATTTTCTACAATGCCTAATTTTCTCTAAGCTACTGGAGGCCTTAATGCTCATGTTGTGTTCTTTGTAACTATGACAACAATTACTCATATGATGTAAAAACATTGCTAACTTAAATAGAACAGGAATAGAACGTCCCCATCCCAAACACCACAAGACTAATGGACTACTGAATGGCAGCAGCCACTCTCCTATTATTAACATGGTTAAATCCATATCACTCATGAGTTTCCTATTAACTTGTTAGTTGTTAGCATTAGATGTGCTGCCAAACCATTGGTTTAGAGCAGGGCTGTTCAATTCTGGTACTGGGGGGCCAAAACACTTTGTGTTTTAATCCTCTCCTTCTAAACAGGGACTGATTCAGACCCAGGGCACCGGGTGAGGGCAATGTGTCATCCCTGACTTAAAGCAATCATTTATGCTGCATACAATGTTCATAGATGAATGTAACCATGTACAACACGTCTCCTCTAATTGAGTGTCCAGTGCTTGGTTTGCACTCATACATTTGAGGGCTGACTAGAGTTAGGTACACAAGTACAATTCTGGATCATTCTGGATAATATTGTGCATAGACATTTGATATGTTACTTTCCATGTTTCTTCCCATGAATTATGTAGACTATTATTCTTCACGATTAAAATCCAAGCCCTTTATTCATTGATATGTTTTCCTTGTCTTCATGAACTAATTTACGCAAACATGACATTAACACAGAGGAAAACGCATTTTTGAACTCTCCGACTTCCCCTTCTGAGTAACAGGTACTCTGGGAGCCTGAAGCTGAAGTGTTTCTTAGAAGGAGGAGCGGAAGGCACACTGGTTTAACATTATGCACACGAGAGCAGAATGTGTTAGAGGCATGAATACATATTTGACAGTGAGTGAGGCAAGTGGTGCACTTCAGAGGCGATGGTGATGCACTGAGCAACAACAGGTTGTGAGAGCGTTGGAGTGGAAAATCCTACAATAGGCATAGCTCTGTTGTTAAGGGACGTAAAACCACCGTTTCACTCCAGCACGTGACATGTAGTGATTAGAAGGTGTATTTCATATAGAGGCCAAAATCTATTACTCGCTGTCAAGTTATTATCAAAATGGTGAAGTTACGGGATGATTTGCCATTTTATTGCCATGACAATTTCCAACCATCCACTAGGGGCAACGCTAGTGCCTGTTATCATCCAATATAGGCAGATGGGAATACGGATCGGCTAAAACTGCCAGCCATGGCTATGAGCATCACACATTCAATCCCAATGCTACTCGTTTCGTCATATTAATATTTCTGTTTCAACCCTATACCAAACCTTAACCACTGAATTAATTTATAAGCTTAGGATGCTTGTCTAACCTTTTTCATCAACTTTGCAAAACAACACACTCTGGCATAACAAACGTTAGTTCCTTGTGGAAAAGTCTATGAAGCTCCAGTATAGCAACAAAGGCAAGTCATGTTAATTCAATATTCGTAGCATGATATCACAAGTAAACATCATCGTGGCAATTAGCGGCCGTTGTGAAAGCGCTCTGTGACCAAGTGAGGTTTCTAATTAACTGATCATGACACAATTAGAAAGAAAAACAATAAATTCTCACAAAGCCCCCAGCAAATAATTACTGATCCTGGATATGAATTAGTTTGTCTTGTTAATGCTTTGCCAGGCTGAACAGCCGACAAATTGTTTTGACAAGGCAAAGAAGGAGAGAAGCAATCAGGACAGAGAGATTACTAGGAGCTGACTAGGCTATAGGTGGTCAAGCTGAAGACAGGCCTTTCTTATCAACACAGAGACTACAAATGTGATTTGAAGGAGAATATAGTGTGGGGGGGTCTTGAACCAGTGAGTGATCAACAATTGTCTCGTCAAAAGTCCACAATAAACTCGATTACATATGAAACAATAACTGTGTCACGCCTTGGTCATTGTATCTTGTGTTTTGTTATATGTTTGGGTAGGCCAGGGTGTGACATGGGTTTATATGTTGTATTTCGTATTGGGGTTTGTATTCATTGGGAGTGTGTATTATTAGGGGTGTGTCTAGTTAGGTTTGGCTGCCTGAGGCGATTCCTAATTGGAGTCAGCTGATTCTAGTTGTCTCGGATTGGGAACCGTATTTAGGTAGCTTGAGTGCGTGTTGTATTTCGTGGGTGATTGTACCTGTCTTAGTGTTAGTCACCAGATAGGCTGTATTAGTTTCATTCATTTGTTGTTTTCTTCTTCCGTTATTTCATGTACCGTATTAGCTTCATTAAAAGTCATGAGTAACCTACACGCTGCATTTCGGTCTGACTTTCTACAAACAACAGACGAAGATCAATACAAACTGTTTGAAGAGTCTGATTGTCTATTGTGGTCTATTGTGAGTGCAGCCATATGGCTTGGGTTTATAAAATATATTTCTTTAGATGAAAAATGCAGAGTTCCAAAACTGTATCTAAATCTTGTTAACACCTAACCATGCAAAGTCACAAATTAGAATCAAGGCCAACACACTGGTGTGCTTTTCCCCACTGATTGGGAGTGCAAGTGCATCAGTGGATGATTTAAAATACCGTTTTCCTGACGTTTTTATGACTGTTCTAACCTAATATAGGTGGGCGAACTTCTCTTCACAACCTGAAGCAAACCTACAGGTTAATTGTTATCGAAGTGTTTTCATGTTCTTTTCTCCTGCATGATGAAATGTCAGCCAGGCAGATATATCTTTCTCTCTCTCTCTCTCTCTCTCTCTCTCTCTCTCTCTCTCTCTCTCTCTCTCTCTCTCTCTCTCTCTCTCTCTCTCTCTCTCTCTCTCTCTCTCTGAAATGTTATGGTTCTTTCTCGAGGTTCTTTTGGGATTTGGACCTACTTCCGGCACTCTTGGCTAGACCACTTACATGTCTGCAATGCATTTTAAATATACTCCACACTACTATCCGTTTAATCAGTAAAGTGTTCATCCAAAGATTAGGGACATTGGCCAGTTTTTGCATATGAACAACATTTAAACTAACTTTACATTGGATCAAATACATCATTAATGGATGTATTTTATTTTATTGCGTACAAGCATTATTTGGAACAAGACAAAGAACTCTGGCCTTTTGCAAAACAGTAAATGTGTTTCCAAAATATAGTTGCCTTCGCCAAAACATAAATGCATTAATCAAAATGATATTGTACCATAAATATTTTAAATGCATTCATCGAAAGAACACTACTGCTTGAGAAAAGATAAAATGCAAGCATACTTATTTATTGAGTCCAAGTAGCTAAAAAAGAAAGTTATTCTGTGTTTTAAATCCCAGAAGATCAGTACATTTTCCTTTGCAGTCACCAAGTCACGATGATCAAAATTCAGAGTACAACTATCCAAAGGTGTAACATTATGGGTAATTACTCTCCTTTTATGTTTGTATATCTCACCAATCAATTTCATACACATCAAATAAAATAAAGCACATTGTGTGCAATATTCATTCATCGGTAACATTGAAATCCAATTCCATGCATTATATACTTTATTTTTATTTCTACTTGGCACATTCTTCCATTGCAAATCTACCATTCCAGTGTTTTACTTGCTATATTGTATTTACTTTGCCACCATGGCCTTTTTTAGCCTTTACCTCCCTTATCTCACCTCATTTGCTCACATTGTATATAGACTTGTTTATACTGTAGTATTGACTGTATGTTTGTTTTACTCCATGTGTAACTGCTTTGCTTTATCTTGGCCAGGTCGCAATTGTAAATGAGAACTTGTTCTCAACTTGCCTACCTGGTTAAATAAAGGTGAAATAAATAAAAATAAATAACTAAATATACAAAGGCTGGTTTGCTCATAGTTTTGTATACCTTCCATTGGCGCACTGTAACGGCTGTTGGAAGGAGTGGAGGACCAAGGTGCAGCGTGGTATGTGTTCATGCTTTTATTAGAACTGAAACAACAACAAAAAGAATGACCGAAAACCGAAACAGTCCAGTCCAGTCCAGTCCAGTCCAGTCCAGTCCAGTCCAGTCTAGTCTAGTCTAGTCTAGTCTAGTCTAGTCTAGTCTAGTCTAGTCAGGTCAGGTCAGGTCAGGTCAGGTCAGGTGCAGAAAGACACAAAACAACTACCCACAAAACTCATGTGGGAAAAAATTACCTAAGTATGGTTCTCAATCAGAGACAACGATAGACAGCTGCCTCTGATTGAGAACCACACCCACCAAACAACAAAGAAATACAAAACATAGAAACTGAACATAGAACGCCCACCCTAGTCACACCCTGGCCTAACCAAAATAGAGAATAAAAGCCTCTCTTTGGCCAGGGCGTGACACGCACAGAAACACAATCTACAATAGAAATAAGGACAGCTGAATAGAGGAACACAAGTGATATTTCGGGTCTGAATCAGCCTGCCTGGTGTTCAACCTTCCCAAGTGCTCCAGTGTCACCCTGCTCCTCCGCACACTCCACTGGCTTCCAGTCAAAGCTCACATCATCTTCAAGACCCTGGTGCTTACCTACGGAGCAGCAGGCCATGGTCAAACCCTACACCCCTATCGAGTACTCCATTCTGGCATCTACAGATGAAGTTGGAATTTACATACACTTAGGTTGGAGTCATTAAAACTTGTTTTTCAACACTCTACAACTTTCTTGTAAACACACTATAGTTTTGGCAAGTCGGTTAGGACATCTACTTCGTGCATGACACAAGTAATTTTTCCAACAATTGATTACAGACAGATTTTTTTCACTTATAATTCACTGTATCACAATTCCAGTGGGTCAGAAGTGTACATACACTAAGTTGACTGTGCCTTTAATAAAGGCCTACCTTCAATCTCAGTGCCTCTTTGCTTGACGTAAAAATAAAGAAAATCATCCAGACCTCTACAAGTCTGGAAGGTACCACGATCATCTGTACCAACAATAGTACCCAAGTATAAACACCATGAGACCACACAGCTGTCATACCGCTTAGGAAGGAGACGCGTTCTGTCTCCTAGAGATTAATGTATTTTGGTGCGAAAAGTGCAAATCAATCCCAGAACAACAGCAAAGGACCTTGTGAAGATGCTGGAGGAAACAGGCACAAAAGTATCTACATCCACAGTAAAACGAGTCCTTTATCTACATAACCTGAAAGGCTGCTCGGCAAGGAAGAAGCCACTGCTCCAGAACCGCCATAAAAAAGCCGGACTATGATTTGCAACTGCACCTGGGGACAAAGATCGTACTTTTTGGAGAAATGTCCTCTGGTCTGATAAATAAAAAATAGAACTGTTTGGCCATAATGACCATCGTTATATTTGGAGGAAAAATGGGATGCTTGCAAGCCAAAGAACACCATCCCAACCGTGAACCACGGGGCTGGCAGCATCATGTTGTGGGGGTGCTTTGCTGCAGGAGGGACTGGTGCACTTCACAAAATACATGGCACCATGAGGAAGGAAAATTATGTGGATATATTGAAGCAACATCTCAAGACATCAGTCAGGAAGTTAAGGCTTGGTCACACATGGGTCTTCCAAATGGACAATGACCCCAAGCATACACCCAAAATTGTGGCAAAATGGCTTAAGGACAACAAAGTCAAGGTATTGGAGTGGCCATCACAAAGCCTTGACCTCAATCACAAAGAAAATGTGTGCAGAACTGAAAAAGCTTGTGCGAGCAAGGAGACCTACAAACCTGATTAAGTAACACCAGCTCTGTCAGGAGGAATGGGCCAAAATTCACCCAACTTATTGTGGGAAGCTTGAGGAAGGCTACCTGAAACGTATGACACAAGTTATACAATTTTAAGGCAATGCTACTAAATACTAATTGAATGTATGTAAACTTCTGACCCACTGGGAATGTGATGAAATAAATTAAATCTCTACTATTATTCTGACATTTCACATTCTTAAAATCAAGTGGTGATCCTAACTGACCTAAAACAGTGAATTTTTACCAGGATTAAATTTTAGGAATTGTGAAAAACTGAGTTTTTATGTATTTGGCTAAGGTGTATGTAAACTTCCTACTTCAACTGTATGGTCTCTTGGCCCTCCCACCCCTACAGGTGATCAGCATCCCAGTCATCCCAGTCAAAGCTTTACTCTGTCCTGGCACCACAATGGTTGACAAAACTTCCCCCTAATGTCAGAGTTCCCCCCTGTCTTCTGGACACTTCTGATACTCTACATCTCTAAAGGGAATCTTAAATAAAGGAGGAATTTTGTGCAGTAATTTTTACTGATTGCCAGAAACAGTGCACACAATTGCACATATTTCTTCCAGATGAAAACAATGTGTTCATATTCTGTGAAAAAAAAAACACTTAATGGTGAATTTTGTCTTCACTGATAACATTTGTGTAGAATTCTTTATGAAAGGTGATTTGTGACGGTGTTTCCCAACTCCAGTCCTCGACTACTCATTTTTGTTGACAAGCACAACTTGTCAACTAATCATCAAGCCCTCAGTGAGTTGAAGGTGAGTTTGTTCTGGGCTACAACAAAATGTGTACTATTGGGGGTACTGGTTAGACCAGAGTTGGGAAACTGGTCTAAGATATGCAAGTCAGGTACTAAGGCAAGAAAATGATCAGAAGTTCTATAAATATATTTGAGGATTTGATCATTGCTGTTCTGCTATATGTAAGTATCAACACTTTCTATCAACACTATAGATATGTTTCAACACAGATCCAAGAATTGCTTGTACGCAACTGACAAAAACTGTGAAATAAATGCTTCCCATTCTAATGTACTTCAGCAGCCAGGCCTATGCAGTAGTCAAGTGGGTTGTATTTCCTAACCAATTAACCATCAGAGACAAATACAAGGTCCTGGACCGTTTGAATGTTCCGTGTTGTGATTGGAGTTGTTAAATAGTTCCAATGCTTTCAGCAATCAGCCGGAGCTGACTAATGCAGCTATTCGCTCTGTCTGACAGCCTCTAATTTGGCCTGCTACAATCAGGGAGCTCATATTATTGCCGCATCGATCTGTAATGAGAGGAATGAGGACGTGGAAGGCCGCACGTGCACATACACACACACACACCCACACACACACCCACCCACACCCCCCACACACACACACACACACACACACACACACACACACACACACACACACACACACACACACACACACACACACACACACACACACACACACACACACACACACACACACACACACACACGCATACGCACACGCACACAGACAAATTCACCCTCGTATCTGTGATCCCCCTCCAACATAGCAAGAGACTGTAAATGGAAACCCTAAGAACAAACCAGAGGTGTCAGATCATTCCATTCCAGCTATTACAATAAGCCTGATCTGAAATAAGAGGAGTCAACCGCTAGTCTGTTGACAACAAATACCTTGTATTACCAATCTTATAGCTGCCATTGATGTAATTACTGTAATTACTTCCCGGAAGTTGATCGAATTGGAATTTTAGCGGTAAGCTATTATTGCTACCCCCCAGAGCAAAGTGTTTAAGGTAGCTAGCAGGTGAGTCATCCTTATATCCATTCTGATGTTATGACACTGTGCTTTTACAGATGTGGGATCATAATTTGAGCCAGTTTGCCACAGCAGGAAAATAATCCTGCAGCAACAGGACGTGTGCATAATTATGAGGATTATAATTAATAGACATGTTTTTGTTGATACTTTTGTCGTTAGGTCAAGTCTGACATGTTAAAATGGAAAATAAAAAGTTTAGAAACCTTGCATACACTACAAGTCAGCAATAAAGGTGTGTTCAAATAAAGATCCTACATCTGTATTCAAACCCATAAACACAACTGTGTCTCTGCAGAATAACACAATGTATTAGCAGTCGTTGGATTACCTAGCCAAGAATAATCATACAACCTCGAGCTCTGAATGCCTGCCGTCTGAATTGAGAGTTACGCTTTAGTGATGAAATGACCTGAGATGGGAGTGAATAGCTCCTATTCTATGATGATAAAGAGTGAGAGGAGTGCTTCACTGTACCAAACACCCCTTTATTTACAGCTCCCCTGCCCGAAACGTTCACATAACAGGTTAGGAGCGACATCTGGGTGGCAGGTAGACTAGTGGTCAGTGTTGGGCCAGTAACCAAAAGATCACTGCTTCAAATATGTTAACCCTAATGCTCTGGATAAGACCATCTGCTAAATGACTATTTGAGAAACTCATTCGAATGTGTTTTTTTCCCTAAGTATAAACTGGTTTATTTATAATGTTTATAAACAAAGGCAATGTAAACAAACACTGTATAGCCTCAAAACTATCATTTGTATATCATGGATGGTCAGTCCTTGCATCCATAGCTCTGTCTATTAATCTGAGTGGTTGCATTCTTCCAGGCCCACCCTTAGCTTCTTACCAAAACAAAGGGGGGTGCCAATTTTGTTATTGTTTCATCTGTGGATTTTCCCTTTAAACAACTGCATATTATCACGATATTGAATTGTCACCAACAAAATGGTAAACAAGAGGCTTATAGCAAATGTAGCATATGACATTCATTTTTCACATGTAAATAGCACTTTTCAGTAGTGCTCAAAGCATGTCATTCCATGAGCGCAGCGCTTATTTTTCAACTCGAATCAATGAGCCCAATCAGTCCTCCATGACAACAAAAGCAAAGTAGGGCTGGCTAATAAGTCCTTAGTTTAGGGGTTGTGCTCAGGTAAAACAACGTGGCTAATCTATACTTCCGTATTTCCAAATCCTATTCCTGAAGATCAAGGGGTATAACATTTATTGTAATGACTTGAATTCTGATAGACTTTGGATTTTAATGTAAAGATATAATTTAATCGTATTATTATATGAAGTAGAAGTTGATGGGTTAGAAGAATCTTACATAACCAACCCATAAAGTTAAATGTAACATCCATATATGGCCAGCCATGTAAACTTTAACATTGATTTATTGATTTTGCAACAGTTGTTGTTGTTCAATTGGTAACATATATTCTATGTCTTCTTCTAATGCCGCTTAAGGGGAAAGTCATCTAAAAGTAACTGAACGTAATCAATTACGTTACTGAGTTTGGGTAATCCAAAAGTTACGTTACTGATTACAATTTTGGACAGGTAACTAGTAACTGTAATGGATTATATTTGGAAAGTAACCTATCCAACCCTGTAAATAACTCATATCAGTGTCGATAAAATATTCTAAATTAAATTAATCTATTGATTGCAAAGTTGATGTCTACTTAGTCAGACCCGAGATACCACATTAGATATGGAATAAGTATCCTTCAGAAAATAGATTTCCCAGATTGCACAAGTTTTTATTTTAGTTTCATAATAACACCCCAGAAGGATTTTTAAGTAGTCTGGTGGTTATCGACCAGCTATTTGAGGCACAGATTTCATGTGCCTTCGGGACAGTGGTGGATTTAAAGGGAAAATGATTCCTCTGCTGGTTACTTGATCTAAGATATCTGGATTTCTTTTGCCCTCCACTTGTCCCTTATCAGTGTCAATGCCAAAACAGCAACATCATTACCAGAAAAGTTGTTCTACAATTCCAGTTTACTTGCTAATTTATATACCTACAATATAATACACCTCTATGAATCACAACAAGGCCAATATAGATGGCAATATCGGGAACACGAGACCACAATACAAACACTACGTATTACATACAGTAGGAATCGTACTTGATGTAATATGTATGATTGAAGTCTAATACGCCATTAATTCAAACACTATGGAGCACAAAATACCATTCATTCGGTACAATCATAAAATATATACAACTCCAAACAATTATACAGCTTCAAACATGAGGAGGGAATGGAGGTTAGTCATGCCACTGTCATTGTCACTTTGCAGCCATTGTCACTTTGTACTTCTGCAGCTGTTGGAAAAAACAGATGTGCTGAGAACATAGAGAAGGTACACTCTTAGAGAAAAGGGTTCCAAAGGGGTTCTTTTTTTTGTTTCCTGGTAGATTCTTTTGGGTTCTATGTAGAACCCTCTGTAGATAGGGTTCTACCTGTAACCTAAAAGGGTTCTTCAAAGCGTTCTCCTATGGGGACAGCCAAAGAACCCTTTAAAGTTCCCGATAACACCTATTTTTTAAAGAGTGTGTGAACAGAGGGTTGTGGTTCCAAGTCACACATAACCTACAGTTCCGTTGTGAAAAGTAATGTTTCCCAGGAAATGGCTTTTCAATATAGGTGGCCAAGAAAAACAAGTTTTATGGTTAGCTGTTGAACAGAATCTCCAACACCGCAGACGTCAAGGTCTCTGCATACTGCTTGCAGCAGTACAAATCAGCCAAGTCAATCCATTATTATAACGGTAACTGGACAGCCATGACGCTCTGGCTCTTCTCCTTTCCTCTGACATTAAAAGGAATAAGAGTCATGTCATATTCTACCTGGCTGTATACCTGGTAGTGACAATCCAATCAAACAAATCAATTCAAAGTGATAATAGCCACCTTTAGTTATTCCCAAGGAGGAGTACAGTATACAAACGAAGGTAAAATACCCTTTAAACAATTCAAAATACACAATAAGATGGCTATAATACCACTTTAGGGAAATAAGAGCAATAACTAACATACAACCAGTCAGTATGTCTCCACAGTGCAGTTTGGCTAGCCCATCCACACTCTTCCTTGTTGAAAACAGATAGCGCAGACGCTCCATTGACTTCACATCTCCGACGGCCTAAGGAGCATCAATCTCTCAACGCACATTGATGTTCTTTTAATTTGCACCAGCCCTTACCCCCCTACCCCTTACCTCACCCCTTCTCTACCTCCCTCTTTCCTTTCCTCACTCTTAAAAATACGCCCAATTTTTCAGTTTTTGATTTGTTAAAAAAGTTTGAAATATCCAATAAATGTCGTTCCACTTCATGATTGTGTCTCACTTGTTGTTGATTCTTCACAAAAACATACAGTTTTATATCTTTATATATGAAGTCTGAAATGTGGCAAAAGGTCGCAAAGTTCAAGGGGGCCGAATACTTTCGCAAGGCACTGTATGTGATATAAACTGCCAAAATGTCCTTCCAATGCCAAGAGGCGGGCCTTTTAGATGTTCTTTCCATGTTCTTTCCCGGGACCGACACTTGGTTCTTCCAGCCATGCACTGCAGACGTCACAGTAAAACTCCTTATAGGGAATTTCTATCGCACTCAAGCTGTGTTCTGATTATGAGTGGGTCCCTGGTGAATTTTCTATGACAAAAGGGGTTCCTTGACCCCATAACGTTTGAGAAGCCCTGACTTAGAAGTTGTTGGATGATGTTAACTTTACAGCATACACTAATTGATATGACCATCTTAAAACAATTCCATATGTTAGCTTGACTATATGCTTGAGATGAATCTTGAGATACAACCTGGCGTAGAGAAAGTCTAAGACATATGGAACCAGTGGAACTTGAGAGCTGTTTTGCATTTCTTTTATCTCTGAGTCTCATTTGAAGTGTTAAAGACCCACGTTTTGCCAGTCAACTATGCGATCATGTGCATTTAGGGGGAATTGAAAAAAGGAAATCAGCCATCGCTTCAATATAATGACAAAGCCAAGATAAACAACGAGAGTGGTTTAAAGCCAAGGGAAATTGCTTGGCTGTCTGTGTTTTTACCCAGACAATGTGCGTTATGGGAAACTGCACCACTGAAGAAATGGTGATAAAACATAATGCTTCTTCTTTATTGTAGTCATGGTTATATTTGGTCTGACGTGCTCTCGCCCTTGTCCTCTGTCTCTATATCTCTCACCATCATTCTCTCTCTCTCTTTCTCACAGAGCACTCTCTCCTTCATTTCCTAAAAGCAGTCAGCACCCAGTGTTCCAGTGTTTCAGTGTTCTAGTGCAGGTACTCCCAAACTTGGGTACGCACAATGCCATCGGGGGTACACCAAATAAAAATGTGATTCACGTGCATTTAACAAAATAATAGTAATACAAATAAATACAATTCTTCACATTTTCAAACAGTACATGTATATTTTCCAACAGGGCTATACATTTGGGTGAGTTTTTTTTCTCGCCTGAGTAGCCTCATTTCACTGCCAAAAATAAAATACACATTTTAGTGTTCAGCCAAATAACAACACAATGTCAAATACAGGTAGCCTAGTAAAATAATGAACATCCAATCATATTAAGCGTTTCTCTCTCGTGGGAAACCTTCCCTCTTGCGCAGACATTTTTAAACGAAACATGACAGTTTGAAAAATAAGCCACCTGAGGTTTTTAATCGAGAATAAAGACGACTTTCAAGAAGTAAGACATTCATAAAAGCAACAGATACTATTAATAAGAAGGGTATAGAAGGGTCTTATATGGTGTGCTAGGACAGGCAACCCCCATCCTATTGTTAATTCTTCCTGCTGCCGCGGATATGGCTGGGGCGATGCTGGGGGAAAAGGCCAAAAAAACTATACAGACAATGACTTCATCAAACAACACTGTTTCACGACGCATCAGTGACGTGGCAAGAGATGTTTGGAAACAATTTCTGCGTTGCATACAAGCCAGTGAATTATACACTTTACAGCTGGATAAGTTAACAGACATGGCGGGCCTGGCACAGCTCCTGGTATATGTTCATTATGTTTATGGGGGGTCAATTGAGGAAGACATCCTCTTCTGCAAACCACTGGCAACCAGTACTGAACAGCTTTGTGACATCATACAACAGCATTAAAAACATTTTCCAAACCAGTAGAGGTGTCACAAAAATCAGAAATTTTGATAAAATAAATCACTTACCTTTGAAGATCTTCCTCTGTTTGCAATCCCAAGGGTCCCAGCTACACAACAAATGGTTGTTTTGTTTGATAAAGTCCTTCTGTAAAACCCAAAATAGTCAGTTTAGTGGGTGTGTTTGATTCCGTAATCCACCCGTTCCACTTGTTCAACATGCAGACAAAGGAATCCCAAAAGATACCAGTTAACTTCGTCCAAACAAGTCAAACAACGTTTCCAATCAATCATCAGGTACCCTAATATGTAAATAAATGATCAAATTTAAGACAGAATGTAGTATGTTCAATACCGGAGATAAAAAACGAAGGTCATCACCTTCATCCACGTGTGCCACAAGACTACAGTCCAAATGAGAGCCACATTGAAAAACTACAACTACTAACTCATTTTTCAAAAAACAAGCCTGAAATCTAAAGGCTGTTGACATCTAGCGGAAGCCATAGGAACTGCAATCTGGGAGGAATTCCTTTGAATATCCCATAAGACAAGGTTTGGAATGGACTGTGACCTAAAAAAAATCTCTGGATGGATTCTCCTTGGGTTTTCACGTGCGATATCAGTTCTATTATACTCACAGACATTATGTTAACAGTTTTAGAAACTTCAGAGTGTTTTAAATTCGATGCTACCAATTATATGCATATCCTGGCTTCTGGGCCTTAGTAACAGGCAGTTTACTTTGGGCATGTTAGTCATCCGAACTTCCGAATACTGCCCCCTAGCCTTAAGAAGTTTAAAGCAAGGCCCCCAAACACTCTGAATTATGCAATGATATGGGCAGCGACCATGTAATGCTTTTACAACATACAGAAGTGCGCTGGTTGTCAAGGGGCAACGTATTGACACATTTCTTTTTTTAATTGAGAGACAAGCTTAAAGTTTTCTTTACTGACCATAATTTTCACTTGTCTGACGGCTTGCATGATGATAAGTTTTTTTAATGTTGCATTTTCCAATTAAGAACATTCAAAACAAAAGTGAAAAGATATTAGACAACGATAGGACAAAGTGACAGTAACAGACGAGCGTAAAAAAAATAATATTATAATTATAACTATATATACACAAACATACAATAAGAAAAAAAAATTGACATTGGATCACCTGCCGTAGGCTACATATTATACATTACGTGTGAAACACTATGTGGGGATTATATATAGATTCAATCAATGAGATGTGGGGGGAGATTCTCCATATAGTCAATAAAAGGTTGCCAAATTCTGTAAAATGTCTTTAACTTATTCCTCAAGCATGATAATGAGTTTCTCACACGACTGACCTATCTGGTTGATGTTTCTTCTCACCTGAATGATCTGAATCTAGGATTACAGGGACGGTCCGCAACTATCTTCAATGTGCGGGACAAAATTGAGGCTATGATTAAGACGTTGGAGCTCTTCTCTGACTGCATTACTTAAAGGACAACACACAGGTCTTTCCATCATTGTATGATTTTTATGTTTGCAAATGAACTCAAGCTTACGGACAATTTCAAATGTGATATAGCGAAGCACCTGAGTGAGCTGGGTGTGCAATTACACAGGTACTTTCCCGAAACGGACGACACAAACAACTGGATTCGTTATCCCTTTCATGCCCTGCCTCCAGTCCACTTACCGATATCTGAACAAGAAAGCCTCATCGAAATTGCAACAAGTGGATCTGTGAAAATTGAATTTAATCAGAAGCCACTGCCAGATTTCTGGATCGGGCTGCGCACAGAATTTCTTGCCTTGGCAAATCGTGCTGTTAAGCCACTGATGCCCTTTGCAACCATGTACCTATGTGAGAAGGAGGAGCCATACCATTGTGCACTTTAAATGGGTCAGTTAATAGATCATCAAACAATTAAAGAGAAACCATACCAATGTGCACTTTAAACAGGCACATCAATAGAACCTTACACAATTAAGGAGAAACCATAGCAATGTGCACTTTAAACAGGTGCATGAATAGATCATCACATAATTATTAAGGAGAAACCATAACACTGTTATATTACCATAACTACAGTAAAGGATTCCATGTTAGCCACCAGGTTCAACACCATGTAGGCTAATCTTCCTGTTTTACAAAACGTTTGGAAGTAAATCTCTCTAATTAGGTTCCTAACAATGCATTGCAACAATGCATTGTTAGGAAGAGAGAAGAGAGAGCAATGGGTAATTGGGTGCCATTTATCTGCACGGTCATGTGAGGAAGGTTAAAGCTCATTGGCACACTGGGTGTCAACGCAAAAATGAGTCATTGTTAGTGTTGTGGTGTGGTGCTGTTATTTGTCTTTCAATCCAGATAGCTTCATAAAGAAAAGACAAATGTCTCGTGACATTTACTGGGTAGAGATTGTCACCTCGTTTTATGGAAAAACACATTTTCTGAGAACATATTCCCCAGTGGCATTACTCTCTATGAGTCACACACTACCAACATATCCCTCTCCCTCCCTCTCTAGATGACCGTTTCAACCACATTCAACATGCTCCACATTAGTGCTGAGTGCTCAGATAAGCAGTGTTCTTCTGTCAGTTAATTGGGCAAGCTTTTTAAACCTGATCTGAAGCCATTTAGTGGTCTTTTAGTAGCCAATTAACTAACAAGTGCAGCTATGGGACCCCAAAGAATCCCTGCAGACAGCTCCAACGGCAGAGAGACACATGTTGTTGTTGTTATTGTTGTTGGAGTGGGTTAGGCTGGGGGCGAGGATGTGTTTTGTTCTGTTAAGGAGCGGTGGGATACTACTGGGTTTGGGAGGGAGGGCGGTTATTTAGAAACTCAAACCAACCCATGGTCTCCAGGGAGAAATAACCCAGTCTCCAGTGACAAGATGACCCTAGGGGAATTCCCTTCTTGGTATGATGAGGTACAATTACACCCCCTAACCATTTTTGGGAATGCACTGAAAGTCATCTTTGCAGACTCACCTATACAGCAAGTACTGTACTTGGAATTACGCATCATTAATCCCATTAATACGAGCGAGAGGAAAGGATAATGTGGGTAATGGAGTTGGGGGAGTTGGTTGTATGTGCAGTATTTACATTCCCCCATATAGGGTAGATCTGAATTTTTTCACACTAAATGGCTAGGTCCTATTTATAGCTCATTCTAGTCAGGAAACTGTTGAGATCACTTTCCACCAATCGTTCTGACTAATAACTACGCCGACTACAGTACCATAATGAGAGAAAGGCAGCATGAAGGTAGGAGGTGGGATTGTGGCTTGTCTGCTGTTGTGGGCTAATGCATTGCAATGTAAAACTTTGCGTTCTTCGTTTCTTTGAGACTGAGGGAGAAACATGAATGGGGTTAAGGGGGATAATCAAACAGTAGCATATGGTCTCTGTCTCTCTGCGCCTGACCAGAATTGTAATTATTCTCCGGTTTACACGGATAAGATATTCTGATGTGCCCTATTAAAGGTGCACTATGCAGAAATTGCCATTTCCTAGTTGCGAAAATGTTAATTATTTTCCTGATTTCAGTTTATGTTACAAAATAAGCAAGTGTAGTGTAGAGATTCATTGTAGCGTCTAAACAGCTGTGAAATAGATTTCCCATCACCAAAAATATGAAGCTGGTGTAGAAAACTGAAAGAACATAGAACAGATCTACCACTTCTTACGTTTACATTTGTAAATTTTTGTCATTTAGCAGACTTACAGAGCGTTGTGCAGTTTGCATATTCATGGTGATGCAACCACATACTGTATCACAGTCATGGTAAGTACATTTTTCATCAATAAAGGAGCCATCAGCAAGGTCAGAGCTAGTGGGGGGGGGGGGGATCCAGTGTGATTGTTAGCTCACGAAAGAGCTTGGACTGGGCTGAGTGGGAGCTGCCTTCCCATAGAGGTGGGAGGGCCAAGACACCAGGTTGGTGTGTAGCGTTTGAGCAGAGCCTGAAGGTAGGGAGGATAAAAGAACAACCACAAGTTGTGTTAACAACTCCTTGGCCAAGAGGAGACAGTGTGTTGAGCCTGTGGATCCAGAAAGATTCCCTTTTGAAGAAGATTCCTCTCAATGTCCCCTCCCCTGTGTGACATCTTGACTATTTCTATTCCCATGTATCTCAGAGAGCCAATAGGAAGTCCAGCTTGCACAGCAACCAAATTGTTTGTCTCACCTGTATGTATCTTGCTGTGATGCTCGCTGATCCTTGTCTTAAGACTTGGTTTTCTTATGTAAGACAGACCACAAGGACATTTCAACATGTAAATAAGATTGGTGGACATGCAGGTAATCAGGCCCTTGATCTTAAATCTTTGTCCTGTGTGGGGGTGGGTAAATTAGTTACATGTGTACCTAAAACTGCATTGAGCATATTGGCCACATTTGTAATTACCCTCTGGAACCTTGTCCCAAAAGGTTTCCCTTTTCTCTGTTGGGTAATCAGATTTCACCACAATATCTCTCACGTTTGATTTTTGTTTTTAAACCATACGTTGGGGATATTTAAAAATGGGTTACAATTGTGGGTCAGTATCAATATTGTACCAGTGCGTCCTGATGATGTCCTTAAATGCCTTCCTCAATGGTGAGTATTGGGTAATACATTATGTCCTGCTTTTTCTTTGACTTTTTGGTTGAAGGCTTTCCATCTGTGTTAGTCCTTCAAAACGATCATTGGCATGTCTTTGTACCCCCTTTCCTTAAGCCCTTATGTGAGGTCGTGGTCTGTTCCTGATGAGAAACATCAGAGCTGCATATTGTTCTGATATGACTGAATTGACCTATAGGGAGACTTTTAATAAGTGGACGTGGATGAAAGCCGTCACCTCTAAGGAGGGTATTTCTGTCCGTAGGTTTCCGAAAGAGATCTGTAGAGAGGGAGGATTTGTCCCTAATAACCATCCCATCAAGACAACTGATTTGTGATAGGTCATAGTTAATGGTGATGTGAAGGTGTTCATTCATATAGCACCACCTGTTTTCCAAACATTCCTAGATGCAGGTGAACATAATTAGGAGCCATAGTGCTCCCCATCGCTGTCCCTTTCGTCTGGGGGAAGAAGTCTCCTCTGAAGAGAAAATATTTGGAGGTTAGTACCAGTTCAGCCAAGTCCACAATACAATTGGTGCTGGGTAGAGCATTAGAAGGACGTTCATTGAGGTAGAACATGAGGGCCTCTAGGCCGCCCTGATGGGGGATGTTAGTATATAGACTGGTAACATCAAAAGTATACAGAATAGAATTGTTCAGGTATATGGTCCACAGATGATATATATATTTTTTTAAATCAATAGAGTCTCTCGTATACGTGGGGAGGGAGATCGCCCACGGTTTCACAAAATGGTCTACACAGGTAGAGATATTCTCTGTCTGAGATCCATTACTACTCACAATGGGCCTGCCTGGTATAGCTGGCTTCATGCTCTTGTGAATTTTGGGTAGAGCGTATTTGACAGGTGTTGTTGGGCATTCAACTTTCACAAACTCATATCTCCCCTTCATTCAACAATTTGTCATGGATCAGAGACGTGAATTGATTAGTAGGGTCCTTTGGGAGTCTTTTGTAAAAGTCATCATGACTAAGTTGTCTCAGAATTACCTTTTCATAGTCTGCTACATTCAGTATCATTATTGCACCTCCCTTTTCGTCAGGTTTTATAATGCTACTGGAGTCATTTTTGACAGATCTATAACATACAGACCTATGTGAATTTTGTTGGGTCGCCCAAAAACACACATATTGCAGTTTTAAGCAAAGAGGACTCTGTTTAGACACTTCATAATTATTTCTCTCCATGTCTTCTCCTTCTCTCTCTCCTCCCCTCCTCTCCTATTCTCTCTCCTCTCCTCCTCTTGTCCTCCCTTCCATAGGATATCTCATCCACCAAACTGCTGTTGTCTGTGTCCCTTCCTCTTCTCCTTCTCTCTCTCCTCCCCTCCTCTCCTATTCTCTCTCCTCTCCTCCTCTTGTCCTCCCTTCCATAGGATATCTCATCCACCAAACTGCTGTTGTCTGTGTCCCTTCCTCTTCTCCTTCTCTCTCTCCTCCCCTCCTCTCCTATTCTCTCTCCTCTCCTCCTCTTGTCCTCCCTTCCATAGGATATCTCATTCACCAAACTGCTGCTGTCTGTGTCCCTTCCTCTTCTCCTTCTCTCTCTCCTCCCCTCCTCTCCTATTCTCTCTCCTCTCCTCCTCTTGTCCTCCCTTCCATAGGATATCTCATCCACCAAACTGCTGTTGTCTGTGTCCCTTCCTCTTCTCCTTCTCTCTCTCCTCCCCTCCTCTCATATTCTCTCTCCTCTCCTCCTCTTGTCCTCCCTTCCATAGGATATCTCATCCACCAAACTGCTGCTGTCTGTGTCCCTTCCTCTTCTCCTTCTCTCTCTCCTCCCCTCCTCTCCTATTCTCTCTCCTCTCCTCCTCTTGTCCTCCCTTCCATAGGATATCTCATCCACCAAATTGCTGCTGTCTGTGTCCCTTCCTCTTCTCCTTCTCTCTCTCCTCCCCTCCTCTCCTATTCTCTCTCCTCTCCTCCTCTTGTCCTCCCTTCCATAGGATATCTCATCCACCAAACTGCTGTTGTCTGTGTCCCTTCCTCTTCTCCTTTTGTCCTCCTTTTCTCTTCCACTTCTCCTCTGTTTCTTCACTCCTGGAAGGATTTCCCTCTTGTGTCCTCGCCTCCTCTTCTCCCACTCTCCTCATCTTCATCTCTTTCATCCCCATCTCTTTTCTTTGGCTCTCCTCCTGGAAAATGGAACCCGTCCTCTCCCCATGTCTCTTCCACCTTCATATCTCCTGTGTGTCTGTGAAGCTGCCGGTCGGGGTGTTCAAGTGTCCCACTGTGAATTCCAAAACGGCTTAATGTGTAAAGAGGGATGTCTGTGGGTTGGAAACTTGGTGGTGCCCCCTGTGATGGTGTGGGAATTCACCAGCATTAGGTTCCTCAGCCGCAATCCCAATTTGTGTCTCCTTTCCGGTGTTATGAGATTAAGGGGTCTATAATCACCTTTTAATCTATTTGAGTCTTTCTTCGACCCGCCGGGTGGTATTACAATCCCCCTCACTGTGATGGCTGCTCGTTGTGATTCAAACAGACATCTCCACTATAGGAGCTTTACAGAGAAAGCCATGGGCAAATTCGTTCTGTGGCGCTCCTGCATTGCAGAATATGTGTGACGTCTTAATTCACCTCTGTTGAGAACCCAGCATGTCAACAATGAAGCAGGAAGAGGTGTGTATATTTAGTGTGCTGAGGAGCTAATAGTGATCGGGTCGGATTTATCTGGCCCTTTGATGTGGCTAATTTGCGGCTGCCAGATTCAATGGCATCTTGAGTCAGCGTGTGGAGACAATTAGGGATCAAAGTAAGAGGAGGGATGGGTGTCTTTGTGGGACAGGATAACCTCAGACAGAAATAGGGACACGTGGGTGTTGTGAGTGTTACCAATTCGTATCCTGCACATATACACAGACACTAGGATTGTAGCTGAATGACTTGGTTTAATTAAAGCCCCTTTGAGGTGATTTGAGGATGTCCTTATACATTCATGTGCCCATATATGGTAGTAAGTCACACCAAAGATTTTAAGGCATAGATCAATAGCCAAGATATTCACCTTTCTGCAGACACCCTGCCTTTGCAGATAGGGACTACCGTTCTCATACCAGACTGAATAGAATTTTAAAAATCAAATAGGGTCCACAAATATGGGGACTTTACATTTAAGAGGTTAAAGTTCATTTGAGGTGATTTGAGGATTCATGTAGGAGCATTCTATTCTGGAACATTCACTTCTACTGTTTGTTTGGTTAAAAAAACGTCGTTTTTTATAGGAGGAGGGATGTTAAACTCTGACCAATTCAGAAAATAATTGATAACCAGTCTTATGTGTTCTCTAGGGTTCCTCTGTGCGTCGCACAACACAGTCTTAAACCTGGTTCAGATACAACAGTCAATATAAGGAGAGACCAGACGAGACTAAACTAGCCAGTTTTCAAATTTTGTCATAGAGTTTCTAGACGCAACATTCCGAGACTTCTGGGAATGATTGTGAAGCAGACCAGGCAGAACAGGCGGGGGTTTGGTATTTGAGAGTTGTTAAGTTTCTCAAAATCTAATGGCACAACCTAGATTGAAGCCAGTGTCTTAAGTAGTTGAACATGGTATTACTCCAACTTGGTTACCTCTGCAAGAACGTTGAACCTTGGCAGCAAGTGGCTCATCCAGCAAGACAATAACCCCAAGCACACCTCAAAATCCACAAAGAAGGATAATCGACCACAAAATGTACATTTTGCAATGGCCATCTCAGTCTCCGGACATGAACCCCATTGAATGGAGGAATGGTCTAAGATCCCCCTTCCCCTCCCAACTGTGTTCTCCAATCTCAGAAAGTTTTTTAGAAAATACCTGTGTCGTATTCCTCGCAAGCGTAGGGTGCTGAAGTACTGAAAACAGGGATGCCAATAATTGTGACCACTGTCTTTTTTAGATTCAGATTACTTAGTCAACAAAAGCTATTTCTCTGAGCAATTAGTATAAAATATTATGTGAGCATAGGATCTAGCTCAGTCTTTTAATTATTTATTTTATAGAGACAATTTTGCTCATCTTTATCAAGGGTGCCAATACTTACGGACTCCACTGTATATCTATCTCTAACCCTGTTATCATCACAGGGCTTTCTACTTTTCTGAATGACACCTACAGGCGTTTGGTGGGGAACAAGGCCACTCGTTGTCAGGCTCTGATCCAGAGGTTATCGTTTGTAAAGTCGCTACTGCTGCCAAAGACCTCATCTTGCAGCAGGGAGAGCAATACAGAGACAGTATTTATGTCTCAATAATTCAAATGCATTTCCACTGCCACACACACACACACACACACACACACACACACACACACACACACACACACACACACACACACACACACACACACACACACACACACACACACACACACACACACACACACACACACACACACACACACACACACACACTTAGCTTAAATGAATATATGAACATGCCTGTGCTCGTGCGCACACACACACACACACACACACACACACACACACACACACACACACACACACACACACACACACACACACACACACACACACACACACACACACACACACACACACACACACACACACACACACACACACACACACACACACATACACACACACACACACACACAAATACAAATAGACACTTAGCTTAAATGAATATATGAACATGCCTGTGCTCGTGCGCACACACACGCACACGCACACACACGCACGCACGCACGCACGCACGCACGCACGCACGCACGCACACACACACACACACACACACACACACACACACACACACACACACACAAGGCATCTCTTGGTTCCATTACTCTGGGTGTCCTCTCCATTCTCCGAGTGGCAGGGAGTGATCCCAAAAGCCATCTATATTGCATGTTTTGGCATGGTTTTGCATTGAATATATGAGCTGGGATCTAGCATGTCAAGTGTAGAGGCAGGTACGATGCAATCTACTGTCATCAGTGTGAAGTGGGGGGGTCAATTTATAGAGTGCAAAGAACAGCATACCCTGAATATGAGACAATATGGCAATATAAACTGGGATTTTGTTGGAGATGGAACACATGGGACAGAAAACAGAAATATTGGTATTGTGTATAACAGGGCAGCACGGTACAGCATACACATAGATTGTAATATTGTCGTATGGTGGTAGTATACATTTTGTATTGTACATTTATTATTGTTGATATGTAGTGGCGTAATAATGTTATATGATGTACTTTTTTATCTTTTGTTTTATGTAAGTGCCTTAATGTGTTTGAATCCCAGGAAGAGTAGCTGCTGCCTTGGCAGGGACTAATGGGGATCACTATTAAATAAAAATACAAATGTACCGTATCTATTGGTTATATACATGGCTGTCTATCCAAACTGTATATAATGAACAGGAATTTACATATACAGATATTATTGCATTGAGTCTTTGTATCCTGTTTCCCAGTAAAACATAACAGGTGTTGTACATGTTGCTGGTCGCCATGTTTGAGCCAACATCACTCCTTTACTTGATGAGATGAGGAGAACATCTCATGACTGTAAAACAGCAGAGCCAAGTCTGACGGAAGATTCATTTCATCGTCACTCTGAACAGTAATGAACCGTCAATTCTTCTGCAGTCTTTCTCGTGCTCGTCCCTAACTACGAGTGGCGTCATAGTATTTGTTTGTTCTATTTATTTAGTGTTCTATTTATTTTATCTGTGTTCATTATTCAAAGTATTTGTATATTTAGTTTATTTACAGCACAGCGACGTAGTGAGAGATGGTGAGAGCTGGAAATGCTCCCAGGAAGACTAACGAGATACGTCTCTGTCTGAGTGGTTTAAAACAGTGTGGCGAAGATCTGCACACAACAGCCTTGTACACAGCTAGCAATATATAGTATCATAATAGTAATGTCTTTCTGTGTGTGTGTGCAATATTTATCCCAGGCTTAGGTATCAAACCCTCTATAGCTGTTGAGCTCAGTGCTAAGGGTCGGAGGTTAGAGAAGATTTGGGTTGGTACTTTGGCTTACGCTGCTACATGGACCCTACCACACACACGCACGCACGCAAGCACGCACGCACACACACACACACACACACACACACACACACACACACACACACACACACACACACACACACACACACACACACACACACACACACACACACACACACACACACTGTATAGAAAAGCTTATGGGATGAATACAGTGTCTTGCAAAAGTATTCATCCCCCTTGGTGTTTTTTCTATTTTGTTGCATTACAACCTGTAATTTAGATAGATTTTTATTTGGATTTCATGTAATGGACATACACAAAATTGGCCAAATTGGTGAAGTGAGATGAAAAAAATAACCAAACAAAAAAAATAATACACTGAAAAGTGGTGCGTGCATATCTATTCATCCTCTTTACTACGAAGCCCCTAAATAAGATCTGGTGCAACCAATTACCTTCAGAAATCAAATAATTAGTTAAATTGCACACAGTTGGACTTTATTTAACTGTCACATGATCTCAGTATCATGTATCACCTGTTCTGAAAGGCCGCAGAGTCTGCAACACCATTAAGCAAGGGACACCACCAACCAAGTGGCACCATGAAGACCAAGGAGCTCTCCAAAAAGTTTTGGAGAAGTACAGATCAGATTTGAGTTATTAAAAATATCTGAAACTTTGAACATCCCACGGAGCACCATTAAATCCATTGCTAAAAAATGGAGGTGACGCCAGAGTGCCCTGCCTGCTGCCTCGACCCCTAGAGGAACCAACCCGGCACCGACCAGCAGTGTGACCTCTGTGGCCACAGATGGTGCATGAGACGGAACCTCCTCCAGTCTCCCGGAGCGCAGCACCTCCCAGCTCCATGAGCATCGGAGCGGTAGTGCTGGGGGATCGAACCGACAGACCCTGCTCTGGACGTCCGAGGGTAGCCAGCAGGTTATCCAGCCGAATGGACAGGTCCACCAGCTGGTCGAAGGTGAGGGTGGTGTCCCTGCAGGCCAACTCCCGACGGACATCCTCGTGCAAACTACAGCGATACTGGTCGATCAGGGCCCTCTCATTCCATCCCGCGCCAGCAGCCAGGGTCCGAAAGTCCACCGCAAACTCGTCCCCTGCCTCAGATGGACGAGACGTTCACCCTCCGCTCTACCCTCGGGCGGGTTAAATCCTCGAAATGGTCCAGCGCCACATCTCCTTCTCTCTACACGGAGTTGGCCCACTCCAGGGCGTTCCCCAAGAGGCACGAGACGAGGGCGGACACCTTCTCACGGCCTGAAGGAGCCAGGTGGACAGTTGCCAGGTAGAGATCCAGCTGTAACAGGAAACCCTGGCAGCGTGCAGCCGTCCCATCGTACTCCTGGGGAAGGGCAAGACGAATCCCACTGGGACAGAGGGCAGGGGGGGGGGGAGTATTGAAGACCCTGGTTGTGCTGGTGGAGGCGCTGGAGGAACTCCCTGTCTCTCCCAGGAAAGGTCAAAGGGTACAAAAGAAAACCCGGCGTACACCTGCCAGAAGCAACCTGTCAATGAACAATTTCACACAGACATGGGGGGAAAAGAGGTTTAAATACATGACAAGTAATGAGAGAATGTAAATCAGGTGTGTGGGAAAACAAGACAAAACAAATTGAAAATGAAAGGTGGATCGGTGATGGCTAGAAGACCGGCAACGTCAACCGGCGGAACGCCGCCCGAACAAGGAGAGGAACCGACTTCAGTGGAAGTCGTGACAAAAGTGGTAGGCATGTTGTGTAAATCAAATGAAACAAATCCCCCCCCCCCCAAAAAATGTTTTTTAACTCCAGGTTGTAAGGCAACAAAATAGGAAAAATGCCAAGGGGGGACTAATTTCTCAAGCCACTGTATAGGGGCTGAGCCCAGGAAAGCTCCACTATAAGCTGTGTGTATACAACGCCAGGCAGACAGGAAGAACAGAGAGAACATAGACCCTCTGTTATTACTGGGTACAGTAAGCATTTACAGTAAGCATTAATGGGATGTTTACTTAATTATATCTTTGGGGGATAAATGTAATACGGAGAAGTGCATTATTACTTTTTTTGCATTACACTTTCAATACTGAAATAATTTCCTCACACAAATGCCATGACAACTTATCACTGCTGTGATCATCAATCATTTGTTAATCATATGTGAAAATTTATGTTAGTGAGGCCAGAACATAGGTTTCATCAACAAGATAAGTATAATATCAGAAACACTGATCTGGTAACCTGATAGTGTCTTTTCGAAAATATGTGAAATATGTTGAAGACACTGTCATGCTGGTGAATGAGGACCCAAAAGCGACTTGGCGAAAACAGAGTATTTAATCCAGAATAAACTTTACAAAACAAAAAGCATAATACTACACGTAAAGACAAGAACAGACTGGAGACTTGATCGAGAACTGCAGGTTGCCTCGGGAAGGCACTTGAACCTAGCAGACTCAGACACCTGCTCACCACGCAGCATCTGAGGGAAACACGACACGACAGGGCAAAACCTAGACACAGCACGGTGAATTATAAATGAGGATCCGACAGGGCAGGTACGGGAAACAAGGAGTGAAATAGGGACTCTAATCAGGGAAAAGGATCGGGAACAGGTGTGGGAAGACTAAATGATGATTAGGGGAATAGGAACAGCTGGGAGCAGGAACGGAACGATAGAGAGAAGAGAGAGCGAGAGAGTGAGAGAGGGAGGGGGAGAGAGAGGGATAGAAAGAGGGAAAGAACCTAATAAGACCAGCAGAGGGAAACGAATAGAATGGGAAGCACAGGGACAAGACATGATAATAAATGACAAAACATGACAGTACCCCCCACTCACCGAGCGCCTCCTGGCGCACTCGAGGAGGAATCCTGGCGGCAACGGAGGAAATCATCAATGAGTGAACGGTCCAGCACGTCCCGAGACGGAACCCAACTCCTCTCCTCAGGACCGTAACCCTCCCAATCCACTAAGTATTGGTGACCCCGTCCCCGAGAACGCATGTCCATGATCTTATGTACCTTGTAAATAGGTGCGCTCTCGACAAGGACGGGAGGGGGGAGGGAAGACGAACGGGGGTGCGAAGAAAGGGCTTAACACAGGAGACATGGAAGACAGGATGGACGCGACGAAGATGTCGCGGAAGAAGCAGTCGCACAGCGACAGGATTGACGACCTGGGAGACACGGAACGGACCAATGAACCGCGGAGTCAACTTACGAGAAGCTGTCGTAAGAGGAAGGTTGCGAGTGGAAAGCCACACTCTCTGGCCGCAACAATACCTAGGACTCTTAATCCTGCGTTTATTGGCGGCTCTCACAGTCTGTGCCCTGTAGCGGCAAAGTGCAGACCTCACCCTCCTCCAGGTGCGCTCACAACGTTGGACAAACGCTTGAGCGGAGGGAACGCTGGACTCGGCAAGCTGGGAAGAGAATAGAGGAGGCTGGTAACCCAGACTACTCTGAAACGGAGATAACCCGGTAGCAGACGAAGGAAGCGAGTTGTGAGCGTATTCTGCCCAGGGGAGCTGTTCTGCCCAAGACGCAGGGTTTCTGAAAGAAAGGCTGCGTAGTATGCGACCAATCGTCTGATTGGCCTCTCTGCTTGACCGTTAGACTGGGGATGAAACCCGGAAGAGAGACTGACGGACGCACCAATCAAACGACAGAACTCCCTCCAAAATTGTGACGTGAATTGCGGGCCTCTGTCTGAAACGGCGTCTAACGGGAGGCCATGAATTCTGAACACATTCTCGATAATGATTTGTGCCGTCTCCTTAGCGGAAGGAAGTTTAGCGAGGGGAATGAAATGTGCCGCCTTAGAGAACCTATCGACAACCGTAAGAATCACAGTCTTCCCCGCAGACAAAGGCAGACCGGTAATGAAGTCTAGGGCGATGTGAGACCATGGTCGAGAAGGAATGGGGAGCGGTCTGAGACGACCGGCAGGAGGAGAGTTACCCGACTTAGTCTGCGCGCAGTCCGAACAAGCAGCCACGAAACGGCGCGTGTCACGCTCCTGAGTCGGCCACCAAAATCGCTGGCGAATAGACGCAAGAGTGCCTCGAACACCGGGATGACCAGCTAACTTGGCAGAGTGAGCCCACTGAAGAACAGCCAGACGAGTGGAAACAGGAACGAAAAGGAGGTTACTAGGACAAGCGCGCGGCGACGCAGTGTGCGTGAGTGCTTGCTTAACCTGTCTTTCAATTCCCCAGACTGTCAACCCGACAACACGCCCATAAGGAAGAATCCCCTCGGGATCAGTAGAAGCCACAGAAGAACTAAACAGACGGGATAAGGCATCAGGTTTGGTGTTCTTGCTACCCGGACGGTAAGAAATCACAAACTCGAAACGAGCGAAAAACAACGCCCAACGAGCTTGACGGGCATTAAGTCGTTTGGCAGAACGGATGTACTCAAGGTTCTTATGGTCTGTCCAAACGACAAAAGGAACGGTCGCCCCCTCCAACCACTGTCGCCATTCGCCTAGGGCTAAGCGGATGGCGAGCAGTTCACGGTTACCCACATCATAGTTGCGCTCAGATGGCGACAGGCGATGAGAAAAATAAGCGCAAGGATGAACCTTATCGTCAGACTGGAAGCGCTGGGATAGAATGGCTCCCACGCCTACCTCTGAAGCGTCAACCTCGACAATGAATTGTCTAGTGACGTCAGGAGTAACGAGGATAGGAGCGGACGTAAAACGTTCTTTTAGAAGATCAAAAGCTCCCTGGGCGGAACCGGACCACTTAAAACACGTCTTGACAGAAGTAAGAGCTGTGAGAGGGGCAGCAACTTGACCGAAATTACGAATGAAACGCCGATAGAAATTAGCGAAACCTAAAAAGCGCTGCAACTCGACACGTGACCTTGGAACGGGCCAATCACTGACAGCTTGGACCTTAGCGGAATCCATCTGAATGCCTTCAGCGGAAATAACGGAACCGAGAAAAGTAACGGAGGAGACATGAAAAGAGCACTTCTCAGCCTTTACGTAGAGACAATTCTCTAAAAGGCGCTGTAGAACACGTCGAACGTGCTGAACATGAATCTCGAGTGACGGTGAAAAAATCAGGATATCGTCAAGATAGACAAAAACAAAGATGTTCAGCATGTCTCTCAGAACATCATTAACTAATGCCTGAAAAACAGCTGGCGCATTGGCGAGACCAAACGGCAGAACCCGGTACTCAAAATGCCCTAACGGAGTGTTAAACGCCGTTTTCCACTCGTCCCCCTCTCTGATGCGCACGAGATGGTAAGCGTTACGAAGGTCCAACTTAGTAAAGCACCTGGCTCCCTGCAGAATCTCGAAGGCTGATGACATAAGGGGAAGCGGATAACGATTCTTAACCGTTATGTCATTCAGCCCTCGATAATCCACGCAGGGGCGCAGAGTACCGTCCTTCTTCTTAACAAAAAGAACCCCGCCCCGGCCGGAGAGGAAGAAGGCACTATGGTACCGGCGTCAAGAGACACAGATAAATAATCCTCGAGAGCCTTACGTTCGGGAGCCGACAGAGAGTATAGTCTACCCCGAGGAGGAGTGGTCCCCGGAAGGAGATCAATACTACAATCATACGACCGGTGAGGAGGAAGGGAGTTGGCTCGGGACCGACTGAAGACCGTGCGCAGATCATGATATTCCTCCGGCACTCCTGTCAAATCGCCAGGTTCCTCCTGAGAAGTGGGGACAGAAGAAATGGGAGGGATGGCAGACATTAAGCACTTCACATGACAAGATACGTTCCAGGATAGGATAGAATTACAAGACCAATTAATAGAAGGATTATGACATACTAGCCAGGGATGACCCAAAACAACAGGTGTGAAAGGTGAATGAAAAATCAAAAAGAAATAGTCTCACTGTGGTTACCAGATACTGTGAGAGTTAAAGGTAGTGTCTCAAATTTGATACTGGGAAGATGACTACCATCTAAGGCAAACATGGGCGTAGGCTTGTCTAACTGTCTGAAAGGAATGTTATGTTTCGAACCCATGCTTCGTCCATGAAACAACCCTCAGCCCCAGAGTCAATCAAGGCACTGCATGTAGCACCCGAACCGGTCCAGCGTAGATGGACCGACATAGTAGTACAAGATCTAGATGAAGAGACCTGAGTAGTAGCGCTCACCAGTAGCCCTCCGCTTACTGATGGGCTCTGGTCTCTTACTGGACATGAATTAACAAAATGTCCATCAAATCCGCAATAGAGGCACAGGCGGTTGGTGATCCTCCGTTCCCTCTCCTTAGTCGAGATGCGAATCCCTCCCAGCTGCATGGGCTCAGTCTCAGAGCCAGAGGAGGGAGATGGTTGCGATGCGGAGCAGGGAAACACCGTTGATGCGAGCTCTCTTCCACGAGCCTGGTGACGAAGATCTACCCGTCGTTCTATGCGGATGGCGAGAGCAATCAAAGAGTCCACACAGGAAGGAACCTCCCGTGAGAGAATCTCATCTTTGACCACTGTGTGGAGTCCCTCCAGAAAACGAGCGAGCAGCGCCGGCTCGTTCCAGTCACTAGAGGCAGCAAGAGTACTAAACTCTATAGAGTAATCCGTTATGGATCGATCACCTTGGCATAGGGAAGCCAGGACCCTAGAAGCCTCCCCACCAAAAACTGAACGGTCAAAAACCCGAATCATCTCCTCTTTAAAGTTCTGGTAATTGTTAGAACAATCAGCCCTTGCCTCCCAGATAGCTGTGCCCCACTCTCGGGCCCGGCCAGTAAGGAGTGAAATGACGTAAGCAACCCGAGCTCTCTCTCTAGAGTATGTGTTGGGTTGGAGAGAGAACACAATCTCACACTGGGTGAGAAAGGAGCGGCACTCAGTGGGCTGCCCGGAGTAGCAAGGTGGGTTATTAACCCTAGGTTCTGGAGGCTCGGCAGGCCAGGAAGTAACAGGTGGCACGAGACGAAGACTCTGGAACTGTCCAGAGAGGTCGGAAACCTGAGCGGCCAGGTTCTCCACGGCATGGCGAGCAGCAGACAATTCCTGCTCGTGTCTGCCGAGCATGGCTCCTTGGATCTCGACGGCAGTGTAACGAGCGTCTGTAGTCGCTGGGTCCATTCCTCGGTCGGATCCTTCTGTCATGCTGGTGAACGAGGACCCAAAAGCGACTTGGCGAAAACAGAGTATTTAATCCAGAATAAACTTTACAAAACAAAAAGCATAATACTACACGTAAAGACAAGAACAGACTGGAGACTTGATCGAGAACTGCAGGTTGCCTCGGGAAGGCACTTGAACCTAGCAGACTCAGACACCTGCTCACCACGCAGCATCTGAGGGAAACACGACACGACAGGGCAAAACCTAGACACAGCACGGTGAATTATAAATGAGGATCCGACAGGGCAGGTACGGGAAACAAGGAGTGAAATAGGGACTCTAATCAGGGAAAAGGATCGGGAACAGGTGTGGGAAGACTAAATGATGATTAGGGGAATAGGAACAGCTGGGAGCAGGAACGGAACGATAGAGAGAAGAGAGAGCGAGAGAGTGAGAGAGGGAGGGGGAGAGAGAGGGATAGAAAGAGGGAAAGAACCTAATAAGACCAGCAGAGGGAAACGAATAGAATGGGAAGCACAGGGACAAGACATGATAATAAATGACAAAACATGACAGACACGTTGGTTATAACATTATTTTTTTTATTGTGTGTCCACTGTGACTGTATCAAAGCGAATTAATGTGTTTAATTAACGGAATTTCATTTCCTTCCCAGCAGGCAACACTGGTTGAAATGACATCATTATAAACAGTTTTGCATTCATTATTATGTCATTCCAACCAGTTTTACCTGCTGGGTTAACACAAAGTGGTTGAACAAATATTGTGGGTGTCGGTGGACAATGTAATTGTCAAGGCATTTCCCTCCCCAAAACACAGTGCCCATCCTTTAGGTAGACATGACCGCTCTCAACTCAGAGGATGACGCTTGTGCAATCCGCTTATAGGTCTTCATTCATCAGCTGTACTGTGTGTTGAAAATCCCATTACTCTGTCTGAGGGAAAAGTCTGGGCTATTTCCTGGACCGTAAATTTTCCTAATGAATATCCATGTTTGGGGGTAATTTTTTATGCCTACTCTTGCAAGCAGACTATATAGCTTGCTTGATTTATTTTTTCAAAAAACACTGTGATGTCACAACACCTTTCTCGTATCGATGCATTTTAATGGAATCATTTTTATGGTTGCATTTTCACATCTGAATCTAATTTAGCTTAGTCGTGTGTAAAATATTTTTTTTTACAACAGCCACCCCTCAGCAGAAATGAAGCTTCAGCAGGCAGCTCTAGATGAAACATATTTTTAATCCTGATGGGATCAGCTGTATAAAGGATGAGGAACTAAAATAAAATGTGTCACTGTTCACCAATCACAGACACCTCGCATGTCGCTCTGAGCGATGGTTCACCCTCTTTTGCTGAACTTAGCAGGAAGTAAACAGTTTTGGCCAGTGATATATTATGAACGTTACCCAGTCGTAAATGTATTTAACAATCAGACTGTAATGGAAGATTCAGTGCTGATTCTCACCGTTCTCTGGAACACTGCGATAGTAACCGGTTTGGTCAGCACTGTTAGAGAGCTTACTACAGAGGCTACAGCTGTTAGATTTGTTACCTCCCACCCTGAGTACGACCTGGTCTCCTCTACATTTATAACAAGAGGAAGATCTAACTACAATCTGCTACAATCAGCAGTTTTCTTTGAACATGTTTATTCATACGGACAACAACATGGATTCTTGTGTAAGTGTGTTTGTCTGTGTTTGTGTGTGTAGCATGTCTGTCCATCTCTATATATGTCTCGTCTTTTGTTCATAGTGCCAGAAAGATTGAATTGTCCACAGTCTTGTAAGTATGAATAGACCTTCCAAGGACAACGTCTGGTATCATTCCTCTCCTCTATCAGCCCCATCCCTTCTTATCCCTGCGTTGACAGACAGAGAGCACAGACATACTGCAGCCGTAGTGTTTCTTAATGTCAGACCCTGCCACAACAAACTGTTCACATAATATGTAGCTAGCTACCTAGACCGATAATCAGAGCCCCGAGACGTGAGAGCCTCTGCATCTGAGCATACGGGTGTTTTTTGTTGTTGACAGGGCGTGGGTGATCATGTTTGTTTAGTGTGAGGGTTGCGTGAGGGTTGCGTGAGGGTTGCGCAAGGCCTTCTAAGCTCCACAAGGGTTCAGAGAAACCTGGTTGGAGGCTGTCACTCAGGAGAGGAGCAGGAGATTTGAGATCTGATCTGGCTGATGTCTCCATCATAGAGAAACAGATTCTGTTTTACCACAGATAACGAAAACGCAGCAAGGAACGGCAATTCATCAAAAGCCATGTATTAAACTTTAGCCTGTGTTCATTTTATTTTTGTCCAGTCTCCAGACTTCTCACAGCTTTTTAACCTTCCTAAACACAGTGAATAATTTTTTTAATGACATTTTCTATTTATTTATCCTTTATTAACTAGGCAAGTCAGTTAAGAACAAATTCTTATTTACCACGACTGCTTACCAAAAGGGAAAAAGGCCTCCTTTGGGGACAGGGGCTGGGGTGAAAAATAAAATAATTCTATAAAAATAAAGGAATAAACACATATCACGACAAGAGAGACACCACAACACTACATAAAGAGAGACCTAGACAACAACATAGCACGGCAGCAACACCACATGGTAGCAGCACAAAACATGGTACAAACATTATCGGGCACAGACAACCGCACTAAAGGGCAAGAATGTAGAGACAACAATACATCATGCAAGGCAGCCACAACTGTCAGTAAGTGTCCTTTATTGAGTCTTTGAATGAAGAGATTGAGTGTTTGTTGCAGTTCGTTCCAGTCACTAGCTGCAGAGAACTGAAAAGACGAGCGACCCAGGGATCATGTTGATATCCAGCCCCTGTTCCCAAGACTCCAACACCCAACCATCAACCAATCCCTAAATATCTTTGTGCACCGTCCAGACTCCTGTCCTATGCTAAAGAACACAAAAACACAAAAAAAAATCTGATCAAATGTGTATTCTTGTTGGCTCATGCAGAACCAATAATTACGCAATAAGGCCTGAGGGGTTGTGGTAGTTGGCCAACATACCACAACTAAAGGCCTGGATACAGCCCTTAGCCGTGGTATATTGGCCATCTACAACAAACCCGAGGTGCCTTACTGCTTTAATAAACTGGTTATCAATGTAATTTTGACATACCTGTGGTCTGATATACCTCAGCTAGTCTCAGCTGTCCAAGGTTTGAAGATTATTGCCATGCTGCTTTACCAGTAATTAATAAAGATGATTGAGATGAACTGTCTTTTTGGGGAAGGTGTGAAATAGTTGTTTGGCATATCGTAGATGTCTCACATCTACACGCTCGCTCAGAAGCAAAAAAGTTCAGATTTGTTCAAACGCTTGTCACTGTAGAGGTACGTCCTTTGTACCTTCAGTTTGTTGTTTTAACACTGTAGTCTACGGCAACGACTTATTTGCATATTTCCCAATGTGCCTTTCAAGTGAATTTTAGAGTTACCTGTTCCACCCATGGCTGTGTTTGCTAGTCACAGAGACATATATGTTCCATTCAATTACTTCCAATCCTGTAGTCTTCACCACATATATGTTCCATTCATCATGAATGACTTACATAATATTTTATCATTAAATTTAAAGTATTATTGCTAGAAAGTGGTATATATATATATAACATCATTTGCAGCCTACTGTTACCTCAATACAGTGGTCTGAAATGCTTGATTTGTGATATGTAATTCCTATTTTTAGGATATCCCAAAATGTGCAATTTTTGTCACCTGCATTTAGAATAACCTCCAAGATAAGGAACAGTATGATTTTAGACTACCTAAACCATCAAAACGGGAACAACCATATCAGTAATGGGTTAAATAAATCACACTAACATACTAACAAATTGGATTTGTTTAGGAAAATGTACATGATGTATCTTTGTGTAGCATGAGATCAATCAATCAATGTGCATGCAATAACATTCATACTGAAAGTAATTCTAAAAATCAAGCTGAAATAGAGCATGCTGGGGAATATGATAATGATGGGTGTGGTTTTTGAGAGTGTGTGGTGATTGTACCTTTTTAGTCAAGCTATATTCATGTGTGTTCGTGTGTATATGTATGGGGGTGGGCGTGTGTGTAGAGCTTGTGAACTGAGTATGGGGGGTGGGGGTGGGTGTGTGTGTGGGGGGGGGTATATAACAGTAAAGTATAACCATTGTAACATCCAGGCTATTACATGTGTTTAATGGCCAAAAGCTTGTCATGAAACTGCTAATTGCTCTCTATAAATGCAATGTTCATATTACAGGCTATTAACGCATTAACAAAGTCTCAGGAAGAATGGAAGGACTCAATACAAGACTTTGGCTGCAATAAAAAATAAATGGTGCCATATTATAGAAATTTGAAATGGTATTTTGCCCTTACTCTCCATCAAGTTAACTCGTCCGTCTCGACAACCACTTATTATATCCATGTATCTCATGCACAGGCTATGACACTATGAAACTGCTGGTGACCAAGTATGGAGATATCAATGATAATTGGGACAGTTTGCGTCAGATTACATTTACACTGGGTTCCTCAATTCTGATTTACTGACTTGTGATTGCGTCATTGGTTGACTGGATAATTGCTGTGGGCTGGCACAGAGCCCAGTGTGTCATTAGAGACAAGCTTGTTTAAAACAAAGGAAAAGAGAGAGTATAAGCAGGCGCTAATAGGTATCATCGACTCAGTTCACAAGCTCTACACACACACACACAAAATGAGTTATTAGTTTAATCAGTCTAGGATGCCAACTGATTAGTTTAGCAGTCTTTATTAGACATGGAGCAAGAGAGCTGGCTCTGGAGGTAGAGAAGGCATCAGTAGAGAGCAGGGAGAGGAACAGGGAGGGGGAGAGAGAGGAGAGAGAGGGAGAGAGAGGGAGATAGAAAGAGGAGAGAGAAAGAGCTCTTCGTTTGAATCATTATTCCCCCACTGAGTCCATCCAGATCAGACAGTACTAGACCGATAGAAGAGACGCGGATCTGGATCACAGCTGGAATAACACAGCTCTGCAGGTTCCTCATTTTAATATGTTCAGTTATGAAAGGGTGGTGGATCTACAGTATAACGAAGCATTTTAATTGAAATTTGTGAAACAATAATGAATGTATTTGTATAATTTATATAATATTTTACGGTGGAATGTCTCTCAAAGGATTTCATTCATGAAGTGAAGGGCAAGAGGATTTCATGGCAATTGGTGAGAGACTGGCTGGTATGCAAGTATTGCAGGCACTTTAATTGCATGTAAGCTTTACAGCTGAACCGTGCCTTAGTAACACACTAGGGATGTTGGCATGGAGAGGTCTGTGGTTACGTCAGCAGCTGTGATTGTCTGGTGGTCACTGTATTCACATAGGGGAAAACCTGACCAATGACTTGGGATTGATTCTTTGAATAACACCATATACATTAATATTATTTTGAATTACACACATATTTTTATATATATATATATCAATGCTATACTGTGAATTCTATACTGTGATGTACTGAAACAAGCCATGAAACATCGAATTCAAAACAAAGATCCACCGTCATATGGTACTCCTTTCATCTATGGATCTGTTGGAGTGGGTCTAGGGTGTCTGGGATGATGGGGTTGATGTGTGCCATGACCAGCCTCTCAAAGCACTTCATGATTACAGATGTGAGCTCTACAGGGCGATACTCGTTGTGGAATGAAGCCTTCGATTCCTTGGGAACAGGAATGATAGTGGTCATCTTAAGGCATGTAGGGATTACAGACTGGGACAGGGAGAGGTTGAAAACAATTGTGAATATGCCTGCCAGCTGTTCTGTGCATGCACTGAGAACGCAGCCTGGAGTTTGGTCCAACCCCGTGACCTTGTGAGTGTTGACCTGATTCAAGACCTTGCTCATATCGGTTTCGGAGAGCGAGATCACCCAGTCCTTTGGGTCAGTGGGGGCCCTCGCACAGCGCGGTGTTGTTATTGTCGAAGCATGCATAAATTGCATTGATTCCCCTCAGATCCCATTGGCTGAACACAGCTGATATAAATAGAAGTGTTAATTGTGTCTGTCGTGTTGAAACAGGTCCTGGGAGTTTCAGCTTTAATGAAATGAGTGAAACGGATGTAAGGACTGATCATCCATGATATAAAAATGATAGTTTTAACCATGTTTTAAGGCTATACAGTGCTTGTTTACATTTATTTTGTTTAAACGGGCTTATATTTTTGGATCTGATGGGGTACGACAGTTGAACTAAGCTCATGAGGAATTTATGAGTTATATTCTTCAAGAATCAGTGGGTATATACAGTATCATTTATTTATAAGTTGAAAAATGGAGCAACTGCTGATTGCCCCTTTAAGATGTCCAACTAACTACAATCTTAGAAAAAGGGAGCGTGTCTCAGAATTCTTTGATGCTCTTTCCCCACGGCCAGCCAGCATTGTGTTCTTATGATTTCCTCAATCCCAAAAGCCTGCTGTTTCGTAAGAAGATATGCCACCCGCACCGCCACCCTAAAAGACTGTGAGTTAATTGTGATCGGAGAGAAAATGACTGGCTAAGTAATGAGACAGCTGAAAGGGGGTGGCGGTGCGGGTGACAAATATTCCTACGAAACAACAACCTTTTTGAGATTTAGGTAATCATATGTACACAATGTTGGCTGGCTGTGGTGAAAGTGCATCACAGAATTATGAGACAGTTGCTTCATCCATTTTTTAACTGAATGGTACTGTATGTACCCAGTGATTCATGAAGTACATAACTTATAAATGCATCACGAGCTTAGTTTAATAACTGTCGTACCCCATCAGACCCCCAAATATAAGCTGTTTTACGGCAATGTTTGTAAACAAACTATGTTTTTTGAAAACATGGTTAAAACTAGCATTTTTATATCATGGATGGTCACTCCTTGCGTACATATATTTGTTTATAAATATGAGAGTGATTACATTTCTCCAGCCCCATCGCTCATCTGTTTACAGACCACACTTTGTCATTATTTCAACTGCTGATTGGCCCTTTAAAAGTGTCTGGTAAGTGCTGCTAGAGAGTACAACTGACAGTGAATTGTGATGCTATCTTTAGAGATAATCAACCAAGGGGCATCCCGAGTGGTGCAGTGGTCTAAGGCACTGCATCGCAGTGCTAGGGGCAACACTACAGACCTGGGTTCAATCCCAGGCTGAGTCACAACCAGCTGTGATCAGACCGTGCACATTTGACCCAGCGTCGTTAGGGTAGGCTTTAATTAGCTCATTGTGCTCTTGAGACACCTTGCAGTGGGCTGGGTGCCTGCAGGCTGACTTTGGTCATCAGATGAGCAGTGTTTATGAGCGGTCCAACGTATTGGAGGAAACCAGGCAAGTGTTTAGAAGCGTGGTTTGGTGGATGTTACAGGGCACATGACTCGTCCTTCCCTTCTCTCGAGCCTGTTTGGGAGTTGCAGCGACGAGACAAGATCGCAATTGGATATCATGAAAAAGGGGGTAAAATACCCCCCCAAAATTATAAAAATAATAACAATCAACCACAATTTAACCACAGGAGGTTGGTGGCACCTTCATTTAGGAGGATGGGCATGTGGTAATGGTAATGGATGGAACGGAATAAGGGGAAATGTATCAACAACATCAAACAAGGTTTCTATGTGTTTGATACCTTTACATTCACTCCGTTCCTGCCAATTATTATGAGCCATCCTCCCCTCAGCAGCCTCCGCTGAATTCAACCCATCCGTTCCCTGAACGTACAGTGCAAACAAACAAAATACTATTTTCTTTGAACATCAGGAATAAAAAAAAACACATTCCCTTCAACTATAGATTACCACAATAGGTGAAGTGCCACCCCTCTCACTGCTTGTCAAGCTGCCTGGAGCCACCCCATTACATCTCATTAAGCTGTAGCCTGATCGAGGGGCTGCAGTATCTTGTTAGATTCCATTTCACTCAGTTCATTAGAGCTGATACTCCCAGCACCTGTCTCAGCACGATAGACACAATTAACACATGTCTATTTATATCAGCAGTGTTCATCTAATGGAATCGGAGGGGAATCCATGTGCAATTTTTAGCCACACAACTACAGGTGGTCGACTAGTCATTGCTGGTGTCACCGTGTAAAGCCATTGTAAAATGTAGATGGAAAACATGCCATTACTTATCTTTGAAACTATTACAAATAGCTTAATTCAGGCTTTTAAAATTAAGAATAAGACATGTCTGATCGATTTGATGTTATTTTAATGGGCAAAAAATGTGCTTTTCTTTCAAAAACAAGTACATTTCTAAGTGACCCGAAACTTTAAAACTTTTAGATAACGTGACAGTATAGCCTTACATACAACATTCATCGTATTAATGGGGCTGAGCAAATCTATTAGAAATGGGAACATTTTTCAACTTTATTTATCCTTTATTTAACTACAGTGCCTTGCGAAAATATTCACCCCTTTGGCATTTTTCCTATTTTGTTGCCTTAAAACCTGGAATTAAAATAGATTTTAGGGGGGGGTGTATCATTTGATTTACACAACATGCATACCATTTTGAAGATGCAACAAACAGGAAACAATGAATAAGACAAAAAATGAATACTTGAGCGTGCATTACTATTCCCCCCCTAGCAAATACAGCTGTAGTCTCTTGGGGTATGTCTCTATAAACTTGGCACATCTAGCCACGATTATCCCATTCTTCAAGGCAGAACTGCTCCAGCTCCTTCAAGTTGGATGAGTTCCTGCTGGTGTACAGCAATCTTTAAGTCATACCACAGATTCTCAATTGGATTGAGGTCTGGGCTTTGACTAGGCCATTCCAAAACATTTAAATGTTTCACCTTAAACCACTTGAGTGTTGCTTTAGCAGTTTGCTTAGGATCATTGTCCTGCTGGAAGGTGAACCTCTGTCCCAGTCTCAAATCTCTGAAGACTGAAACAGGTTTCCCTCAAGAATGTCCCTGTATTTAGCGCCATCCATCATTCTGTACCAATTGTTAATTGCATCAATGTGATGCTGATTGTAAAAACATATGGGATTCGCAAAGTAATTGACTACAATACCATGTACACAATCAAAAAAACGGATGAATAGAATTGGATTAACCGCAGGTGGACTCCAATCAAGTTGAAGAAACATCTCAAGGATGCCTATTTGACGTCATTTCCGGTTACAACTTGCAGACTTGTTTTCGATTTGCTGTGCGTTTTGTTGCCAACCTATTTTGCTACCTGACAACTTTACATTTTTTACTTTTTAATTACTGTTTATATATATATTTTTTCACTTCGGACGCTTTATCTGGACACGATTCGTCAGGACCTCCAACAGCCGAAGCTAAGTAGTAACATTAACATGATGCCTTCTAATTGCAGTCGCTGTACTCGCCTTACGGCGAGGATAGCTGTGCTACAAGCCCAGCTTCAGACGCAATCATTAGGCAAGGGTAATTTCAGTGTAGGAAAGGATGAAACAGTGTCTGTGCCACCAGTAAGTACAAATAGTAGTATAAATCCCCTGGCACAGTCCCCGCAGCCGGACAACTTTCTCACGGTTTCTGGAAGGAAATGCTGTAGGAACGCTCAACTGGTGTCGCTCATTCAGCTGACAGAAACTTTCAACCGGTTTTCCCCATTAAGCAGCGAGTCGGAGTCAGAGGCCGAGTCTTCTCTGGTCTCTACTCCTCTCGTTACGGGGTCTGAGACGCCGAAGCTTCCCACCATTAGCTCTGACAAATTGAAAACTCTAGTAATTGGCGACTCCATTTCCCGCAGTATTAGACTTAAAACGAATCATCCAGTGATCATACACTGTTTACCAGGGGGCAGGGCTACCGACGTTAAGGCTAATCTGAAAATGGTGCTGGCTAAAGCTAAAACTGGCGAGTGTAGAGAGTATAGAGATATTGTTATCCACGTCGGCACCAACGATGTTAGGATGAAACAGTCAGAGATCACCAAGCGCAACATAGCTTCTGCGTGTAAATCAGCTAGAAAGATGTGTCGGCATCGAGTAATTGTCTCTGGCCTCCTCCCAGTTAGGGGGAGTGATGAGCTCTACAGCAGTCTCACAACTCAATCGCTGGTTGAAAACCGTTTTCTGCCCCTCCCAAAAGATAGAATTTGCAGATAATTGGCCCTCTCTCTGGGACTCACCCACAAACAGGACCAAGCCTGACCTGCTGAGGAGTGACGGACTCCATCCTAGCTGGAGGGGTGCTCTCATCTTATCTACCAACATAGACAGGGCTCTAACTCCTCTAGCTCCACAATGAAATAGGGTGCAGGCCAGGCAGCAGGCTGTTAGCCAGCCTGCCAGCATAGTGGAGTCTGCCACTAGCACAGTCAGTGTAGTCAGCTCAGCTATCACCATTGAGACCGTGTCTGTGCCTCGACCTAGGTTGGGCAAAACTAAACATGGCGGTGTTCGCCTTAGCAATCTCAATAGGATAAAGACCACCTCCATTCCTGTCATTACTGAAAGAGATCATGATACCTCACATCTCAAAATAGGGCTACTTAATGTTAGATCCCTTACTTCAAAGGCAATTATAGTCATTTAACTAATCACTGATCATAATCTCGATGTGATTGGCCTGACTGAAACATGGCTTAAGCCTGATGAATTTACTGTGTTAAATGAGGCCTCACCTCCTGGCTACACTAGTGACCATATCCACCATGCATCCCGCAAAGGCGGAGGTGTTGCTAACATTTACGATAGCAAATTTAAATTTACAACCCAAAAATGACGTTTTCGTCTTTTGAGCTTCTAGTCATGAAATCTATGCAGCCTACTCAATATAGCTACTGTTTACAGGCCTCCTGGGCCATATCCAGCATTCCTCATTGAGTTCGGACCTTGTAGTCATAGCAGATAATATTCTAATCTTTGGTGACTTTAATAGTCACATGGAAAAGTCCACAGACCCACTCCAAAAGGCTTTCGGAGCCATCATCGACTCAGTGGGTTTTGTCCAACATGTCTCTGGACCCAGTCACTGTCACAGTCATATGCTGGACCTAGTTTTGTCCCATGGAATAAATGTTGTGGATCTTAATGTTTCCCCATAATCCTGGACTATCGGACCACTATTTTATTACGTTTGCAATTGCAACAAATAATCTGCTCAGACCCCAACCAAGGAACATCAAAAGTCGTGCTATAAATTCACAGACAACACAAAGATTCCTTGATGTCCTTCCAGATTCCCTCTGTCTACCCAAGGACGCCAGAGGACAAAAAGCAGTTAACCACCTAACTGAGGAACTCAATTTAACCTTGCGCAATACCCTAGATGCAGTTGCACCCCTAAAAACTAAAAACATTTCTCATAAGAAACTAGCTCCCTGGTACACAGAAAATACCCGAGCTCTGAAGCAAGCTTCCAGAAAATTTGAACGGAAAAGGCGCAACACCAAACTGGAAGTCTTCCAACTAGCTTGGAAAGACAGTACCGTGCAGTACCGAAGAGCCCTTACTGCTGCTCGATCATCCTATTTTTCTAACTTAATTGAGGAAAATAAGAACAATCCGAAATTCCTTTTTGATACTGTCGCAAACCTAAATAAAACGCAGCATTCCCCAAGAGAGGATGACTTTCACTTTAGCAGTGATAAATTCATGAACTTCTTTGAGGAAAAGATGATGATTATTACAAAGCAAATTACGGACTCCTTTTTAAATCTGCGTATTCATTCAAAGCTCAGTTGTCCTGATTCTGCACAACTCTGCCAGGACCGAGGATCAACAGAGTCGCTCAAGTGTTTTAGTACTATATCTCTTGACACAATGATGAAAATAATCATGGCCTCTAAACCTTCAAGTTGCATACTGGACCCTATTCCAACTAAACTACTGAAAGAGCTGCTTCCTGTGCTAGGCCCTCCTATGTTGAACATAATAAACGGCTCTCTATCCACCGGATGTGTACCAAACTCACTAAAAGTGGCAGTAAATAAAGACTCTCTTGAAAAAGCCAAACCTTGACCCAAAAAATATAAAAACTATCGGCCCATATCGAATCTTCCATTCCTCTCAAAATATTTAGAAAAGGCTGTTGGGCAGCAACTTACTGCCTTCCTGAAGACAAAACAATGTATACGAAATGCTTCAGTCTGGTTTTAGACCCCATCATAGCACTGAGACTGCACTTGTGAAGGTGGTAAATTACCCTTTAATGGCATCAGACCAAGGCTCTGCATCTGTCCTCATGCTCCTAGACCTTGGTGCTGCTTTTGATACCATCGATCAACACATTCTTTTGGAGAGATTGCAAGTTCTGGCCTGGTTTAGATCTTATCTGTCAGAAAGATATCAGTTTGTCTCTGTAAATGGTTTGTCCTTTAACAAATCAACTGTACATTTTGGTGTTCCTCAAGGTTCCGTTTTAGGACCACTATTGTTTTCACTATATATTTTACCTCTTGGGGATGTTATTCGAAAACATAATGTTAACTTTCACTGCTATTCGGATGACACACAGCTGTACATTTCAATGAAACATGGTGAAGCCCCAAAATTGCCCTTTGCTAGAAGCATGTGTTTCAGACATAAGGAAGTGGATGGCTGCAAACTGTCTACTTTTAAACTCGGACAAAACAGAGATACTTGTTCTAGGTCCCAAGAAACAAAGAGATCTTCTTTTGAATCTGACAATTAATCTTAATGGTTGTACAGTCGTCTCAAATAAAACTGTGAAGGACCTCGGCGTTACTCTGGACCCTGATCTCTCTTTTGAAGAACATATCAAGACCATTTCAAGGACAGCTTTTTTCCATCTACGTAACATTGCAAAAGTCAGAAACTTTCTGTCCAAAAATGATGCAGAAAACTTAAACCATGCTTTTGTTACTTCTAGGTTAGACTACTGCAATGCTCTACTTTCCGGCTACCCGGATAAAGCACTAAATAAACTTCAGTTGGTGCTAAATACGGCTGCTAGAATCCTGACTAGAACCAATAAAATTGATCATATTACTCCAGTGTTAGCCTCTCTACACTGGCATCAAATCAAATCAAAATCAAATCAAATCAAATCAAATGTTATTTGTCACATACACATGGATGTTAATGCGAGTGTAGTGAAATGCTTGTGCTTCTAGTTCCGACAACGCAGTAATAACCAACAAGTAATCTAACTAACAATTCCAAAACTACTGTCTTATACACAGTGTAAGGGGATAAAGAATATGTAGATAAGGATATATGAATGAGTGATGGTACAGAGCAGCATAGGCAAGATACAGTAGATGGTATCGAGTACAGTATATACATATGAGATGAGTATGTAAACAAAGTGGCATAGTTAAATTGGCTAGTGATACATGTATTACATAAGGATGCAGTCGATGATATAGAGTACAGTATATACGTATGCATATGAGATGAATAATGTAGGGTCAGTGATATTATATAAGGTAGCATTGTTTAAAGTGGCTAGTGATATATTTACATAATTTCCCATCAATTCCCATTATTAAAGTGGCTGGAGTTGAGTCAGTGTCAGTGTGTTGGCAGCAGCCACTCAATGTTAGTGGTGGCTGTTTAACAGTCTGATGGCCTTGAGATAGAAGCTGTTTTTCAGTCTCTCGGTCCCAGCTTTGATGCACCTGTCCTGACCTCGCCTTCTGGATGATAGCGGGGTGAACAGGCAGTGGCTCGGGTGGTTGATGTCCTTGATGATCTTTATGGCCTTCCTTTAACATCGTGTGGTGTAGGTGTCCTGGAGGGCAGGTAGTTTGCCCCCGGTGATGCGTTGTGTAGACCTCACTACCCTCTGGAGAGCCTTACGGTTGTGGGCGGAGCAGTTGCCGTACCAGGCGGTGATACAGCCCGCCAGGATGCTCTCGATTGTGCATCTGTAGAAGTTTGTGAGTGCTTTTGGTGACAAGCCAAATTTCTTCAGCCTCCTGAGGTTGAAGAGTCGCTGCTGCGCCTTTTTCACGATGCTGTCTGTGTGAGTGGACCAATTCAGTTTGTCTGTGATGTGTATGCCGAGGAACTTAAAACTTGCTACCCTCTCCACTACTGTTCCATCGATGTGGATAGGGGAATGTTCCCTCTGCTGTTTCCTGAAGTCCACAATCATCTCCTTAGTTTTGTTGACGTTGAGTGTGAGGTCAAAGCGAGGACTGATTTCAAGGTTTTACTGCTAACCTACAAAGCATTACATGGGCTTGCTCCTACCTATTTCTCTGATTTGGTCCTGCCGTACATACCTACACGTGCGCTACGGTCACAAGACGCAGGCCTCCTAATTGTCCCTAGAATTTCTAAGCAAACAGCTAGAGGCAGGGCTTTCTCCTATAGATCTCCATTTTTATGGAACGGTCTGCCTACCCATGTCAGAGACGCAAACTCGGTCTCAACATTTAAGTCTTTACTGAAGACTCATCTCTTCAGTGGGTCATATGATTGAGTGTAGTCTGGCCCAGGAGTGGGAAGGTGAACAGAAAGGCTCTGGAGCAACGAACCGCCCTTGCTGTCTCTGCCTGGCCGGTTCCCCTCTTTCCACTGGGATTCTCTGCCACTAACCCTATTACAGGGGCTGAGTCACTGGCTTACTGGGGCTCTCTCATGCCGTCCCTGGAAGGGGTGCGTCACCTGAATGGGTTGATTCACTGATGTGGTCATCCTGTCTGGGTTGTCGCCCCCCCCTTGGGTTGTGCCATGACGGAGATCTTTGTGGGCTATACTCAGCCTTGTCTCAGGATGATAAGTTGGTGGTTGAAGATATCCCTCTAGTGGTGTGGGGGCTGTGCTTTAGCAAAGTGGGTGGGGTTATATCCTTCCTGTTTGGCCCTGTCCGGGGGTGTCCTCGGATGGGGCCACAGTGTCTCCTGACCCCTCCTGTCTCAGCCTCCAGTATTTATGCTGCAGTAGTTTGTGTCGGGGGCTAGGGTCAGTTTGTTATATCTGGAGTACTTCTGCTGTCCTATTCGGTGTCCTGTGTGAATCTAAGTGTGCGTTCTCTAATTCTCTCCTTCTCTCTTTCTTTCTCTCTCTCGGAGGACCTGAGCCCTAGGACCATGCCCCAGGACTACCTGACATGATGACTCCTTCCTGTCCCCAGTCCACCTGGCCGTGCTGCTGCTCAGTTTCAACTGTTCTGCCTTATTATTATTTGACCATGCTGGGTCATTTATGAACATTTGAACATCTCTGCCATGTTCTGTTATAATCTCCACCCGGCACAGCCAGAAGAGGACTGGCCTCCCCACATAGCCTGGTTCCTCTCTAGGTTTCTTCCTAGGTTTTTGCCTTTCTAGGGAGTTTTTCCTAGCCACCGTGCTTCTACACCTGCATTGCTTGCTGTTTGGGGTTTTAGGCTGGGTTTCTGTACAGCACTTTGAGATATCAGCTGATGTACGAAGGGCTATATAAATACATTTGATTTGACTTGATTTTGATTTGAATCTTTGATGAGGACCCCTACTTTTCCTGACCATGTGACCTGTCCAAAACTATGAACCCAATTAACTCTATCATCAGGTTCTACTCAAGGTGCAGACACATGATAAAAGCTCACACTAGATCTATTCACCCAACTGGATGCTTCAGCTAAATTGCATAGTTGCGCAGTCACACACAGTGTTTGATCTACAGCACATGGGGTAAAAGTCTCATTAGGATGCCCCAAGCTGGGCCAGATGGCTGTCTGGCTCTGTTCTCCATTCTTGAAATATGATTTCAGTATCTGCATCCTGCTATTCTCACTCCACTCCTCAACTCTGATGTTGAAAGCTGTCTCCTCGCTTCCCACCAAACCTAGACAGTTGGACAGTAAGAAGCTGAACCTCGACCTTATCGTAACCCCCAGACAGGTGGTCTCTATTCATGTCTGCAAATGTATTCTAACTCCAGACAGATAGCTCCTATCCAACCGTTATCGAATCCCTCTTGCACTCAGAGACAGGCCCCTTCTATGCTTTGCCTATGCCTAAGAAGAAGACAAGAAAATAACTACTGATAGGTTAATTATACAAGAAAAAGTGCTCAGGTCACAACGGTCTCCAACACTACCTATGTCCCATATACCATAGTCACTTTTCCAACTCTACGTATGTCACATATATCAAGCTCACTTGTTTTGTGCGTTTTGCTACAAGCCTTAAACGTTTCAGAGTGAGTAATAGGAAAGAGAGTAATCAATAAAAACCTACAGCATCCATTAGGGCCCTCAAACCCACAGCATCACGTAGAGCCCTCAAACCCACAGCATCCCGTAGAGCCCTCAAACCCACAGCATCCCGTAGAGCCCTCAAACCCACAGCATCCCGTAGAGCCCTCAAACCCACAGCATCACGTAGAGCCCTCAAACCCACAGCATCCCGTAGAGCCCTCAAACCCACAGCATCCCGTAGAGCCCTTAAACCCACAGCATCCCGTAGAGCCCTCAAACCCACAGCATCCCGTAGAGCCCTCAAACCCACAGCATCCCATAGAGCCCTCAAATCCACAGCATCCCATAGAGCCCTCAAACTCACAGCATCCCGTAGAGCCCTCAAGAACACCTCTGGACCTCTATACCGGTTCCACTGCTTTTTCCCCATTGTTCCTTTCAGCGACTGATTTAGACCAGGTACACCAGGTGTGTGCAATTCATTATCAGGTAGAACAGAAAACCAGCAGGCTCCGGACTTTGTCTAAACCAATGAGCATCACATCCCACTCTGAACTAATGAGCATCACATCCCACTCTGAACCAATGAGCATCACATTCCACTCTGAACCAATGATCATCACATCCCACTCTAAACCAATGAGTCTCACATCCCACTCTGAACTAATGAGCATCACATCCCACTCTGAACCAATGAGCATCACATTCCACTCTGAACCAATGATCATCACATCCCACTCTGAACCAATGAGCCTCACATCCCACTCTGAACTAATGAGCATCACATCCCACTCTGAATACAGGGCTAAGATTGAATCGTACTACACCGGCTCCGAAGATTATCTTATGCGGCAGGGCATGCAAACTATTACAGACTACAAAGGGAAGTACAGCCGCAAGCTGCCCAGAGACACGAGCCTACCAGATGAGATAAATCACTTCTATGCTCGCTTCGAGGCCAGCAAAACTGAGGCATGCATGAGAGCATCAGCTGTTCCGGGCGACTGTGTGATCACACTCTCCGTAGCCAACGTGAGTAAGACATTTAAACAGGTCAACATTCACAAGGCTGCGGGGCCAGACGGAATACCAGGACGGGTGCTACGAGCATTTGCTGACCAATGGGCAGGTGTCTTCACTGACATTATCAACATGTCCCTGATTGAGTCTGTAATACCAACATGTTTCAAGCAGACCACCATAGTCTCTGTGCCCAAGAACACGAAGGCAACCTGCCTAAATGACTACAGACCCGTAGCACTCACGTCCGTAGCCATCAAGTGTTTTCAAAAGATGGTAAGTGCTCACATCAACACCATTATCCCAGAAGCCCTTGACCCACTCCAATTTGCATACCACCAAAACAGCTCAGCTCAGCATTCAACACCATAGTACCCTCAAAGCTCATCACTAAGCTAAGGATCCTGGGACTAAACACCTCCCTCTGCAACTGAATCCTGGACTTCCTGACGAACAGCCCCCAGGTGGATCAGGTGGATCAGCTCTTGCCTGCCCCAGCTGAAGCCTCATGTGGATCAGGACAAGATTCAGCCCCTTGAACAACTTTCTCAAGTGCTGCAGAGGCTGCTGTGCGGGGGAGGTGCTCCCTTCTTTGAATGTGTGGGGTAACAAGTGCCTTTCCCAGCTACACCAGGAACACCCTCCTCTTGATCTGCTTGTGAAGGATCCAGGCAGGGTCGATCACGAAGGCATTCTATGAGGACACATCAATGATGACTGCCCAGTGGCCAGTGGGCAGTCATCCTCCTCCAGCTGTAAGTTCCAATCACCTTGTCCAGGTTGCTCATGCCTCATTTGTTGTGGTTGTAGTCCAGGATGAAGGCTTCCTTTCCTCACGATCACTGATCTCAGCCGTTTTGTACAGTGTGCTCGGGAAGACCACGTTCTTGTTTCTCTTTGGGAGGTAAGAAACTAGAGTGGTGGTGGAGGTGAAGGCAAACGTTGATGAGAAAGCCTCTCTCCCTCTTATTGTGAGGAGTGCTGGGGGAGCTCAGGCTTGTTCTTTCTATCTGTGCCAACCATGGTGATCTTCCTCTTCAGGAGCTGCTGGCTGAGTTCATAAGAGGTGAAGAAATTGTCACACGTGACACTGTGCCCCTCAGTCCATCTGTCACATCAAGCACAACCCTCATCCCCTGGTTATTCTCCGGGCCTCCACTGGTCGGCTTCCCTGTGTAGACTTGCATCTTCCAAGCATAGCTGGATTGTGCGTCAAAGGCCACTCATATCTTGAGGCCATACTTTGCTGACTTGCTGAGCATAAACTGCCGGAAAGGACTGCGACCTTTTGACAAAAGAGATTTCTCTGTAATTAGTATCAGTGTCACAGAAAACAATCACATAAAACAATGTTACAGCAATACATAATAAAATTAACAGTGAAAATCACTTACGTTACAGATATGAAAATAAAAATGTATCTCTGAATGGAACCAGTTGCTCATCCACTGTTACTTCAGGCCCAGGGTCGTAGAGGTATGGCGGACGCTCACACACGTCTTACAGGTTTTGACTTACGGTTATCAAATTGTAGCAGTCTTGAGAATGTGTGAAAGACTTTCAGTGGCATAATGGCAAGGAAAATTGCCCTTCCACTTTCTGCATCCCAGAGGCTATATGCAGCCTCGCCTCGGGACCTATACTCACCTGCTAATATTAGCAGCCCTATGTCGGCGCGCAGGTCAATCATTTTCTAGTTGTTTCCATATTTTCAGAAACCCTTCAAATTTGTAATCTCCAGGATTTTTCCGGTGGCTGGTGTGATGAACATGTAGAATGTTGAGGTGATGTCCTGGGCATGGGCAACTGCATGTCTTGTGGGCCATGGGGTCATCCTTATGACATTTTGTGCTGCCATCCTGCCCTTGTTGTCATATGGTGACAAGGACCATGTTATTTTGATGTTCTTTGACAAGATGAAAACATATAATTTAGGGGGTTTTCTCTGCTGTTAAACATAGTGGCAGGTCATTTTCTACCCTTAAGACAACACAAGGGTGAAGAGAATACAAGAGAATACAAGAGAATACAAGATATGATACAGTTCGTTATTTTACTCAGATTATTATCTATCCTGATGCCTAGTCACTTTACCCTGCCTTCATAGACATATCTACCTCAAATACCTTGTACCTCTGCACATTGATCTGGTACTGGTACTCCCTGTATATAACTCCATTCTCATGTATTTTTTAAAATCTATTCCTCGTTACTATTTATTTTTTAATTTCACTGTAAAGTCTAAACAAGTTTTATTTGGTTTTATGTGACAAATACAATTGGATTTCAATAGAGTTTGCAATTTGACATTTGGATCAACATCGAAATTTGACGTTTGAGAAACATGGATGAACGTGTAATTCTGACGTGAGACTGTGAGAGCTTGTTGCATATACAAGCCCTACAACCTGCCTCCTTCCCAGAGCATCTCTCCACATAGAGAAACATGGATGAACGTGTAATTCTGACGTGAGACTGTGAGAGCTTGTTGGTGTAGTTGGTATCCATTTTCCAGGAGGTTAAGTGTTCTGTAACACACTGCACTCCAGCATCCATCTCTCACCCAGCAGGAGGACTGACCACCCGATATGTGGACTGCCGAGAGATAATGATCCCACGCTGTGCCCTCTGTCGGTGTGTGTGCGTGCGTGTGTGCGTGCGTACGTGTGCGTGTGCGTGTGTGTGTGTGTATCCATCAACCATATATCCATCACGACTGGCAGAGTAATAATACAAATCTGTGTTATTTACCTCATGAAATTGCTTTGGTCCGATGTTGAAATAGTACACACATGTATTTATATACAGTTGAAGTTGAAAGTTTACACGCATTTAGGTTGGAGTCATTAAAACCTGTTTTCAACCACTCCACAAATGTCTTGTAGTTTTGGCAAGTCGGTTAGGGCATCTACTTTGTGCATGACACAGTTATTTTTCCAACAATTGTTTACAGACAGATTATTTCACTTTGTCAGGTGTGTGCGTACTGGTAGCGAAGTCAGGTGCAGGAGAGCAGAGAGTTGTGTACACTTTATTGAGTCAGGAGAAACCAACAGACGGACGCAATTGCGTCAAAACCTCCAGCCATTAGGCAAAAGTACAAAACGCACAAAACAGTCACAATAATATATGTTTAACAATAAACATCTTTGTGAACAACACGGTATAAGCAAACCAGTCTGGCATGTCGACAATTAACACGTAACACAAACAGTTTCACACAAAGACATGAGGGGGGAACACAGGAATAAATACATGCAGTGTGATTGGGGAATGAAAACCAGGTGTGCAGGGAACAAGACAAAACAAATGGATCAATGAAAAATGGAGCTAGAAAGCCGGTGACGTCGACCGCCGAACGCCGCCCTTGAACAAGGAGAGGAGTCAACTTCGGTCGTGACAATAATTCACTGTATCACAATTCCAGTGGGTCAGAAGTTTACATACACTAAGTTGACTGTGCCTTTAAAAACCTTGAAAAATTCCAGAAAAGGATGTCATTGCTTTAGAAGCTTCTGATAGGCTAATTGACATAATTGGTGTCAGTTGGTGGTGTACCTGTGGATATATTTCAAGGCCTACCTTCAAACTCAGTGCCTCTTTGCTTGACATCATGGGGAAATCAAAAGATATCGGCCAAGACCTCAGAATTGTTTTTGGGACCTTCACAAGTCTGGTTCAACCTGAAGGTATCAAGGTATCATGTTCATCTGTACAAACAGCAGTATGCAAGTATAAACACCATGGGACCACGCAGCCGTCATACCGCTCAGGAAGGAGACTCGATCTGTGCGAAAAGTGCAAATCAATCCCAGAACAACAGCAAAGGACCTTGTGAAGTTTCTGGAGGAAACTGGTACAAAAGTATCTATATCCACAGTAAAAATAGTCCTATATTGACATAACCTGAAAGGAAGTTCAGCAAGGAAGAAGCCACTGCTCCAAAACCGCCATAAAAAAAGCCAGACTACGGATTGCAACTGCACATGGGGACAAACATTGTACTTTTTGGAGAAATGTTCTCTGATCTGATGAAACAAAAATAGAGCTGTATGGCCATAATGACCATCGTTATATTTGTAGGAAAAATGGGGAGGCTTGCAAACTGAAGAACACCATCCCAACCGTGAAGCACGGGGGTGGCAGCATCATGTTGTGTGGGTACTTTGCTGCAGGAGGGGCTGGTGCACTTCACAAAATACAAGGCATCATGAGGATGGAAAATGACGTGGATATATTAAAGCAACATCTCAAGATATCATTCAGGAACATTAAGCTTGGTCACAAATGGGTCTTCCAAATGGATATTGATCCCAAGCATACTTCTAAAGTGGTGGCAAAATGGCTTAAGGAAGACAAAGTCAAGGTATTGGAGTGGCCATCACAAAGCCCTGACCTCAATCCTATAGAACATTTGTGGGCAGAACTGAAAATGTGTGTGCGAGCAGGAGGCCTACAAACCTGACTCAGTTACACAAGCTGTCAGGAGGAATGGACCAAAATTCACCCAGATTATTGTGGGAAGCTTGTGGAAGGCTATCCGAAACATTTGACACAAGTTAAACAATTTAAAGGCAATGCTACCAAATACTAATTGGGTGTACGTAAACTTCTGACCCACTGGGAATGTGATGAAAGAAGTAAAAGCTGAAATAAATCACTCTCTCTACTATTATTCTGACATTTCACATTCTTAAAATAAAGTGCTGATCCTAAATGACCTAAAACAGGGACATTTTACTAGGATTAAATGTCAGGAATTGTGAAAAACGAAGTTTAAATATATTTTAGTTAAGGTGTATGTAAACTTACCACTTCAACTGTATATGTTGAAGTTGGAAAAAACAATTATGCTTTCCAGTCAACACAAATAAGAATGCTCTCATTAAGTAAAGCCTGTTTTATTTTCCTATCCTGTACACAATGTACAGAGAGTGCAATGAGGCTCCATTATGTACTGCTCATAAGAGCTCTCTCACAATACAGCTTTTATATTTCCAGATAAATATGTAAATAGAAGACCTGATAAACAGAGTTGTTTACAGAGAACACTGCATTGGCACAACTGATATTGTCATACAATTCTGACTAACACTCGAGAGCAGACACCTACAGGAAATAGACTGAACTTTCACTTAATAATGACCTTCAGCTAAACCAAATGAATTTTTGGGAAGTTGAGGGTAATTTACTGCATTTTGTACACAATTTAAAATGGAGAACAGCAATAATGAGTCCAGTCATTAATTAACACCAAGAATATTAGCCTTAAATTGTCTGTGGAACAGCATACTACCATTTAGTACGTACATATCCAAACCAGAAGCCATGGATTACAGGCAACATTCACATGAGCTAATGGCTAGACCTACCGCGTTCAAGGAGCGGGACACTTATAAGAAACCCGCTATGCCCTCAGACGAACCGTCAAACAGGCAAAGCGCCAAGATGGAATCGTACTACACCGGATCTGACACTCGTCGGATGTGGCAGGGCTTGCAAACTATTATGGACTACAAAGGGAAACCCAGTCGGTATAAGGTGGTTTAGTGACAAAACGGATGGCACTGTGATAAACTGCATCCAGTTTGCTGAGTAGAGTGTTGGAAGCAATTCTGTAGATGACATCGCCGAAGTCGAGGATTGGTAGGATAGTCAGTTTTACTAGGGTAAGCTTGGCAGTGTGAGTGAAGGAGGCTTTGTTGCGGAATAGAAAGCCGACTCTTGATTTGATTTTCGATTGGAGATGTTTGATATGAGTCTGGAAGGAGAGTTTGCAGTCTAGCCAGACACCTAGGTACTTATAGGTGTCCACATATTCAAGGTCGGAACCATCCAGTGTGGTGATGCTAGTCGGGCATGCGGGTGCAGGCAGCGATCGGTTGAAAAGCATGCATTTGGTTTTACAAGCGTTTAAGAGCAGTTGGAGGCCATGGAAGGAGTGTTGAATGGCATTGAAGCTCGTTTGGAGGTTAGATAGCACAGTGTCCAATGACGGGCCGAAAGTATATAGAATGGTGTCGTCTGCGTAGAGGTGGATCAGGGAATCGCCCTCAGCAAGAGCAACATCATTGATATATACAGAGAAAAGAGTCGGCCCGAGAATTGAACCCTGTGGCACCCCCATAGAGACTGCCAGAGGACCGGACAGCATGCCCTCCGATTTGTCACACTGAACTCTGTCTGCAAAGTAATTGGTGAACCAGGCAAGGCAGTCATCCGAAAAACAGAGGCTACTGAGTCTGCCGATAAGAATGTGTTGATTGACAGAGTCGAAAGCCTTGGCAAGGTCCATGAAGATGGCTGCACAGTACTGTCTTTTATCGATGGCGGTTATGATGTCGTTTAGTACCTTGAGTGTGGCTGAGGTGCACCCGTGACCGGCTCGGAAAACAGATTGCATAGCGAAGACGGTACGGTGGGATTCGAGATGGTCAGTGACCTGTTTGTTGACTTGGCTTTCGAAGACCTTAGATAGGCAGGGCAGAATGGATATAGGTCTGTAACAGTTTGGGTCCAGGGTGTCTCCCCCTTTGAAGAGGGGGATGACTGCGGCAGCTTTCCAATCCTTGGGGACCTCAGACGATATGAAAGAGAGGTTGAACAGGATGGTAATAGGGGTTGCGACAATGGCGGCGGATAGTTTCAGGAATAGAGGGTCCAGATTGTCAAGCCCAGCTGATTTATATGGGTCCAGGTTTTGCAGCTCTTTCAGAACATCTGCTATCTGGATTTGGGTAAAGGAGAACCTGGAGAGGCTTGGGCGAGGAGCTGCGGGGTGGGGGGTGGAGCTGTTGGCCGAGGTAGGAGTAGCCAGGCGGAAGGCATGGCCAGCCGTTGAGAAATGCTTGTTGAAGTTTTCGATAATCGTGGATTTGTCGGTGGTGACCGTGTTCCCTAGCCTCAGTGCAGTGGGCAGCTGGGAGGAGGTACTCTTGTTCTCCATGGACTTCACAGTGTCCCAGAACTTTTTGGAGTTGGAGCTACAGGATGCAAACTTCTGCCTGAAGAAGCTGGCCTTAGCTTTCCTGATTGACTGCGTGTATTGGTTCCTGACTTCCCTGAACAGTTGCATATCGCGGGGACTGTTCGATGCTATTGCAGTCCGCCACAGGATGTTTTTTGCTGGTCGAGGGCAGTCAGGTCTGGAGTAAACCAAGGGCTATATCTGTTCTTATTTCTGCGTTTTTTGAACGGAGCATGCTTATCTAAAATGGTGAGGAAGTTACTTTTAAATGGTGGTGGCGATCAATTCACAAATGGTGTCCAGGGCACAGCTGGGAGCTGAGGGGGGTTGGTAGCAGGCGGCAACAGTGAGAGACTTATTTCTGGAGAGAGTAATTTTCAGAATTAGTAGTTCGAACTGTTTGGGTATGGACCTGGAAAGTATGACATTACTTTGCAGGCTATCTCTGCAGTAGACTGCAACTCCTCCCCCTTTGGCAGTTCTATCTTGACGGAAGATGTTATAGTTGGGTATGGAAATCTCTGAATTTTTGGTGGCCTTCCTGAGCCAGGATTCAGACACGGCAAGGACATCAGGGTTAGCAGAGTGTGCTAAAGCAGTGAGTAAAACAAACTTAGGGAGGAGGCTTCTGATGTTGACATGCATGAAACCAAGGCTTTTTCGATCACAGAAGTCAACAAATGAGGGTGCCTGGGCACATGCAGGGCCTGGGTTTACCTCCACATCACCCGCGGAACAGAGAAGGAGTAGTATGAGGGTGCGGCTAAAGGCTATCAAAACTGGTCGCCTAGAGCGTTGGGGACAGAGAATAAGAGGAGCAGGTTTCTGGGCATGGTAGAATATATTCAGGGCATAATGCGCAGACAGGGGTATGGTGGGGTGCGGGTACGGCGGAGGTAAGCCCAGGCACTGGGTGATGATGAGAGAGGTTTTATCTCTGAACATGCTGGTTGTAATGGGTGAGATCACCGCATATGTGGGAGGTGGGACAAAGGAGGTATCATGGGTATGAGGAGTGGGACCAGGGGCTCCACTGTGAACTAAAACAATGATAACTAACCTGAGCAACAGTATACAAGGCATATTGACATTTGAGAGAGACATACAGCGAGGCATACAGTAATCACAGGTGTTGAATTGGGAAAGCTAGCTAAAACAGTGGGTGAGACTACAGCTAATCAGCTAGCACAACAACAGCAGGTAAAATGGCATTGACTAGGCAACGGGGCCGACAGATAAAACAAACAAGCAGAATGGAGTACCGTGATTAATGGACAGTCCAGCGTGCATCAGCTATGTAGCCAAGTGATCAGAGTCCAGGGGGCAGCGGTGGATGGGGCAGAGGGGCTGGACTGGTGAGTGTTATCCAGGTTAAAAAACTGACAATGACTAAATAGCTTGTAGCTAGTTAGCTGGTTAGCTTCTGGAGGTTCTTGAGTGTGGTCTAAAAATTAAAAATAATAGCGATTCCATATCACATTGGGTGAGGCAGGTTTCCGGAAGGTATACACAAATTTTTAAAAATCGGGAAGAGATAGAAAGTACATATGGGCCACTGCGTGTTTGGGACGCGGCGATGCAGACGGTTAGCAGGCCTGTGCTAACAAGCTAACAGATTAGCAGGCCGGGGTAAACAAGGTAGTAGTTAGCGGACCTGGGCTAAACAAGCTAGCAGTTAGCATGCCGGATTAGCAAGCAAGGAGATAGCGAGGGCTAGAGAGTTAGCCTTTGGGGGACGTCGCGATGGGGTGAGTCTGTTTATTCCTCTTCATGCGGTGACATCGATAGACCGGTCGTGGGTCCGGGTATTGTAGCCCAGGAGTATGCTACGGTGGCAGCACAGGAGCTCTGGCCAGTGCAAGCTTTAAGTTACGTGGGTGGAAACGCTAGCCAGGAGTAATCAACCAGGGTTGCGGTTTAGCTCGATAGCTAGTTGTGAAGATCCAGCTGAAAAATGTTCCGTTTGCGGTGGGAATCCGGGGATAAAAAAATAAATACGTCCGTTATGCTCTGGTTAGCGTCGCGTTGTTCGAACTGGCGAGAGCTTTCCGAGCTAAAGGTTAACTGATGACCGGTTAGCTGAAGACCGCTAGCATAGCTGGAGGTTAGCTGGCTAGTTTCAGTTGAGGGGTACCGGTTCCGAAGTAAATATAAATACTTTAGGAAAAGTAGCTACATTGGGTGAGGCGGGTTGCAGGAGAGTATTTGGAAGCTTATGTTTAGCAAAGTGTTTTTAAACATATGCGAAGAAAAATATCTAAAACGAAAAAGCGACGATATATACAGAGAGACGATATGACAGGACGACTTACTGCTACGCCAGAACTCCGCGAGGAGCGGGTGTCCAGTGCTCTATCGTCCATGGGAACAGAGAGGAGTTGAGTGGGGATACCTAATTCAGAAACTAGAGTATGGTCCATCAAATTCTCATCTGCTCCAGAGTCAATCAGCACCCGGACTATCACAAAGGAGGGAGTGCGGTCGATGGGATTTAGAGGATTCCCAGTCTAGCACACCAGAGTACTTGTTTCTACGACAGAGATATGTCTCCTACCTGGGCAGGTGGCTAAAAAATGTCCAGCAGCCCCACAGTAAAGACAACTGTTGGAACTCAGCCTATGTGAATGTTCGTTGCTGATAATCTATCTCTGCCCAGTTGCATAGTCTGCGGAGTATCTGACTCACCCGTCACTGATGATTCTCGAGGGAGCTCAGGTGGATTCGGATTCTCTCTGAACAACAGCCTTCGGGGACCTCCAGATTGCTTTGAATGGTGAGCAAGCTACTGAGGGTGAACGAGTTGTGACCTAGATCAGACCTCCTCTCACTCCTGCATTCCCTTAAACGTCCATCAATTCTAATGGTGAGGGCGATGAGGGAGTCGAGGTCCACCGGCAATTCCAGAGCAGCCAGCTCATCTTCCACCAACTCAGTTCAGCCGTGAAGGAAGGTATCGAAATCAAAGACACTCCAGATTCCAGGCACTCTCAGCGACCAACATGCAAAAATCAACCACGTAGTCTGTCATACCATGGGAGTCTTGACGCAATTCAATAATATTTTGGGCCGGCCTCTCTCCCGGATAACAGAATGTGGAAAACTTCCTGACCTCTGCCATGAAATCCTCCAGATGACGACAAATGGCAGATTGTTGCTCCCAAACTGCAGTAGCCCAGGAGAGTACCCTTACAGACATTAACGTAATAATACACGCTATCTTCGATCAGTCCGAAGGAAACGAAGATGGCTGTAGCTCAAAAATAAGAGAGCACTGGGAGAAGAAACCCCAGCAGGTACCAGGATCCCCAGAGTAATGCACCGGAGGGGATAAGCGGGGTTCTCGGAAGCCAGGGTAGGCTGGACAAACCAGCCACTTATAAGAAAAAATGACTGTGTGGTTGGGGGTTCTCAGAGGTGGCAGACTGCCTATGAGCTAACTCCCTGATTTGCTCCATGATAGCCTTAAACCCTTGGTCGTGGCGTTCCGTCAGGGAATGAAGCCCTTCCAAAAGGTCCTGTAGTAGCTCCTCACGCCTCCCAATGGTGGCTCTCTGCAGGGAGACAGCATGGCGGAGCTGGTCCAAGTCTGCTAGGTCTGTCACGGCCAGTTCTTACTATAAGAACACAAGGTGAGACCCAGATGCAGACATGGAAGGCAGATGGTTTGAGTCTTTGATATGTATTAGTAATCCAAAAGGGGTAGGCAAGAGAATGGTCAAAACCAGTTCAGAGTCCAGGAGGTACAGCGTGGCAGGCAGGCTCAAGGTCAGGGCAGGCAGAATGGTCAGGCAGACAGGAACAGAGTCTAGAAAACAGGCACGGGTTAAAACCGGGAGGACTAGCTAAATCAAATCAAATCAAATCAAATTTATTTATATAGCCCTTCGTACATCAGCTGATATCTCAAAGTGCTGTACAGAAACCCAGCCTAAAACCCCAAACAGCAAACAATGCAGGTGTAAAAGCACGGTGGCTAGGAAAAACTCCCTAGAACGGCCAAAACCTAGGAAGAAACCTAGAGAGGAACCGGGCTATGTGGGGTGGCCAGTCCTCTTCTGGCTGTGCCGGGTAGAGATTATAACAGAACATGACCAAGATGTTCAAATGTTCATAAATGACCAGCATGGTCAAATAATAATAAGGCAGAACAGTTGAAACTGGAGCAGCAGCACAGTCAGGTGGACTGGGGACAGCAAGGAGCCATCATGTCAGGTAGTCCTGGGGCACGGTCCTAGGGCTCAGGTCCTCCGAGAGAGAGAAAGAAAGAGAGAATTAGAGAGAGCATATGTGGGGTGGCCAGTCCTCTTCTGGCTGTGCCGGGTGGAGATTATAACAGAACGTGGCCAAGATGTTCAAATGTTCATAAATGACCAGCATGGTTGAATAATAGTAAGGCAGAACAGTTGAAACTGGAGCAGGAGCATGGCCAGGTGGACTGGGGACAGCAAGGAGTCCTCATGTCAGGTAGTCCTGGGACATGGTCCTAGGGCCCAGGCCAGTTGAAACTGGAGCAGCAGCATGGCCAGGTGGACTGGGGACAGCAAGGAGAATAGAGTATGGGAAAAACACGCTGGTTGACTTGAAACACATACAAGACAAACTGGCACAGAGAGACAGGAAACACAGGGATATATACAAGTGACACTTGGAGGGGTGGAAACAATCACCAGGACAGGTGAAACAGATCAGAGTGTGACAGTCCTCAGTGTTCACAGGTCCAAAACAGATCACCTGCGTGCTGTGTTTTAATCAGACTAAATGTCTGGTATTAGGGGCTAGGTGTGACAGCTTAGTGTCACTCCGTGCGAATTATAAGCAGGAAATAGGTCACCTTGCCACTAAACCCCAAAGCCTGCCTCAACAATAGCCATTTTGTGTCCAACTACTGAATAGAGTTGTTGTTTTTATACTCAGTTTTCTTCCTGGTTTGGCCTTGGAAGTCAAAGGAGATATCAACAGGTGAGAGAAAGGAGCCAGGATAAAGTGAAATGTTTCTTCAAACGAGACTAAATACTGAATGTACTGTATGTGTGTGTCTGTGGATGTGTATGTCTGTGTGTGTGTCTGTGTGTGTGTGTGTGTGTGTGTGTGTGTGTGTGTGTGTGTGTGTGTGTGTGTGTGTGTGTGTGTGTGTGTGTGTGTGTGTGTGTGTGTGTGTGTGTGTGTGTGTGTGTGTGTGTGTGTGTGTGTGTGTGTGTGTGTGTGTGTGTCTCTAAGTGTCTCTAAGTGTCTCTAAGTATGTCTCTACTGTACCATATGTATAGGCCATCTTGTGGAGTCACCAACGGGTGTGTGGGTGAGCTGTGTTAATCTATGAATTAGTAGCGTGGATCTAAAAAGCACATTCTATTACAGGTCCTGCTGGGTGGATAACGCATTCCAGGAAAACATTGCTCCTCTGTTTCCATGGTGCAAGCAACAACCATCGCCTGTGTGTGTGTGTGTGTGTGTGTGTGTGTGTGTGTGTGTGTGTGTGTGTGTGTGTGTGTGTGTGTGTGTGTGTGTGTGTGTGTGTGTGTGTGTGTGTGTGTGTGTGTGTGTGTGTGTGTGTGTGTGTGTGTGTGTGTGTGTGTGTGTGTGTGTGTGTGTGTGTGTGTGTGTGTGTGTGTGTGTGTGTGTGTGTGTGTGTGTGTGTGTGTGTGTGTGTGTGTGTGTGTGTGTGTGTGTGTGTGTTAGCTAGCTTTACGGTTCATATCTTTGCATAATCTTTACAGGATTGACATACTGCAATCTTTGGTCACTTGAAATTCAATTTGTTGTCAGGCACACCATCAATCTGATTTACACATAAGCATACATGTAGTCTACCTGCATATGATCTCACCTCTGTATGGACGAGTACTTCGATGAAATATTGCTTTCCTCACCTAATAAAGATCAGAGTGCTCTGTATTCTGGACACGGGAGGTTGCTGAGGGGAGAACAGCACGTAATAAAGGCCGGAACGGAGCAAATGGAATGACATCAAACGCCTGGAAACCATGTGCTTGATACCACTCCACTGATTCCACCTCAGTCATTACTGTGAGCCCGTCCTCCCCACCAACCTCTTTTGGTTCTGGATTGTGGCGTGGACGAGGACATCACCCTGACTCATTACTGTTTGCATGCGGATGGGGAATGGTGTGGGGACATATACGGATTGGTTGTGCTTGATGATATTTTATTGTAAACCACATCCCCAGATACATGAGATATTCTCACTGTTGATGGAATGATTGAAACAAAAACACATACCTTAAATACTCAATACACTTATCTTAAATCGAGGGGGGATGAAAACAGCCTGAACTAATGCTCATTATCATCAAAGGATCAACAAATAATGTGCTTCAGGCTTTATAATTGACAAACCACATGCTTTAACTTTGGTTACAATGAAACTTCTGAACAGTCAAAAACATGATACTTGGATGAAACCAGATCAAAGTATGACAGCCAAAGTATGAAAAAAAGTATGTTGCTGCTACATTGACAAAGTTTATTCATAAAGTTACTAGTCCCCCTCCCCCATATCAAACACTTGGATTCAGGAGGCAGGATTACATCACAAAAAGCCTAATTCTAATACACCAATGTTAACGTCTTATTCACTTACCTATTTTCAATAGGTAGGAGATTTATAGGACATTTTCATTTTCAAGTAACGTCTTGTAATCAACATCGCGGAAATTGTGTTTGCAGAAAGACATGGTTTACATAGAGTGGGTTGCAAAAGTATTCATCCCCTTGGTATTTTTCCAATTTTTTGTATTACAACCTGTAATTGATTTTTATTTGGATTTTGTTTAATGGACATACACAAAACAGTCCAAATTTGTGAAGTGAAATGAAAATAATTACTTGTTTTAAAAAACGCACAGAAAAACTGAAAAGTGGTGCGTATTCACCCCCTTTGCTATTAAGCCCCTAATAATTACCTTCAGAAGTCACATAATTAGTTAAATAAAGTCCACCTGTGTGCAATCCAAGTGTCACATGATCTGTCACATGATCTCAGTATATATAGACCTGTTCTGAAAGGCCCCAGAGTCTACAACACTAGTAAGCAAGTGGCAGCACCAAGCAAGTGGCAGCATGAAGACCAAGGAGCTCTCCACTTTAAGCTGTACACTCCACAGAGCTGGGCTTTATGGAAGAGTGGCCAGAAAAAAAGCCATTGTTTAAAGAAAAAAATAAGCAAACATGTTTGTTGCTCGCCAAAAGGCATGTGGGAGACTCCCCAAACGTATGGAAGAAGGTACTCTGGTCAGACGAGACTCAAATTTAGCTTTTTGTCCATTAAGGTATGATAAATGCTATGTCTGGGGCAAACCCAACACCTCTCATCACCCGAGAACAGCATCCTCACAGTGAAGCATGGTAGTGGCAGCATCATGCTTTGGGGGTGTTTTTCATCGGCAGGGACTGGGAAACTGGTCAGAATTTAACTTCTTTCGGATCATTGGGACGCTAAAGTCCCACCTTGACAACATCCGTGGAAATTCCAGAGCGTGAAATTCAAAATACAAAAGTAGTAATATTAAACATTCATAAAAATACAAGTGTTATGCATCATTCTTTAGCTTAGAATCCTGGTAATCGAACCACTTTGTCCGATTTACAATAGGCTTTACGGCAAAAGCATAGCATTTGATCGTCTGTGGACAGCGCCTCACCCACTTCCTGCAATAACATGAATTCATAACCTGCACAGGTGTCACAAAACTCAAAAATAGCGATAAAATAAATCCCTTATCTTTGAAGATCTATCTCTTTTTGCAATCAACAGGGTCCCAGTTACACAATGAACGGTCATTTTGTTTGATAAAGTCCTTCTTTATATCCCAAAAATGTCAATTTATTTGGCGGGTATGATTCAGAAATCAACCTGTTCCAATTTGCTCAACATGCCTACAAAGGAATCTAAAAAGTTGTAAACCTGTAAACTTCATCCAAACAATTCAAACACCGTTTCTAATCCAATCTCAGGTACCCTAATATGTAAATAATCTATAACATTTAAGACCGGAGAATACCGGCGAAAAAGAACGTGGAGCACGCGTGCCAAAAGAGGGATACTTTGAAAGAATACGAATACTTCTTCATTTAAAAAAAAAAGCATGAAACTATTTCTAAAGACTGTTGACATCTAGTGGAAGCCATAGGAACTGCAATCTGGGCCATAATTATTAGACCTTTCCATAGAAAAGCATTGAAAGTCCAATGACCTCAATAAAAAAAAAGTCCTGTATGGATTGTCCTTGGGTTTTCGCCTGCCATATCAGTTCTGTTATAATCACAGACATTATTTTAACAGTTTTTGGAAACTTTAGAGTGTTTCCTATCCAATAATTCCAATTGTATGCATAACCTAGCTTATGGTAAACAGGCAGTTTACTTTGGGCACCTCAGTCATCTAAACTTCCGAATACTGCCCCCCTAGCCTTAAAAAATGAAGGAATGATGGATGCTGCTAAATTCAGGGAATTTCTTGAGGGAAACCTGGTTCAGTCTTCCAGAGATTTGAGACTGGGACGGAGGTTCACCTTCCAGCAGGACAATGACCCTTAGCATACTGCTCTGGCCAAAGGAGATGGCTCAGTCCGTCTGACAATCTCTTAAGACCTCACTCAGGGCGTGGCTACTTAATGTGCAAAGGACATGATGGGAAGGTATCTCTTATGATTCCTAAAATCACATACATATATTATTTTTAAAAGATCATAATTTTTCATATCATATGCAACTTATTGGATGGAAACTTAAAGAAGATATCCCTTTCCAAGCTACAGTATTTTGTCCATACAGTTTTTAATGACATCACGAAATGAAAAACAATATGACATTAGTTTTATACATCTCCCCACTGACCATTCCTCACATTCTTTATGTTAGAATAATTCCTTCCATTTTCCACTTTTTGAACGTTAGAGCTTTAGGTGGGCAAAACTCTCTGGAGATAAAGGGACATTACTTTAGCCAATACTGGAGGGTGGAGAGAGAGTCCTCTCCTGCTTAATTACGACCATATATGGAGGTGTCAACACCATACAGCAGCTCCTCCTCTTCCCTCTGTGGGAGAGAGGCCTGGTTACTGTCACCCCCCATTGTGATCCTCACCAGACAGTAATGACACGCTCATAGCAATGGTCAGCACCAGTACCACATAAATCAAATGTAAATCACAGAAAAGACTGTATATGTTGTGGTGAGGGCAGATGCAGAGAAATATTTGGGTATACGATATTTGACTTCTGAAGAGTTACAAGGTGTGTTGAGGGATGGTGTCCCATCCTCCCAGGCCGTTGGCATGGTGAAGGAGCAGAGTAGTGGAATGGGGTAGAGAGTTTAATGAGTGTAGGTGGCAGCTGCAGAGAAGGAACTGAATGTACAATATTTTACTGCAGATTAGTTAATGGGGTGGTGATTTTTATGAAACAGTGGTATATAGCTGTAGGGTTAGTTGGTGGTGCACTTATTTTTATTTTTTTAGGAACAGTAATTAAAGCAGGTAGGCTGTGAATGGCCTCACACTCCAGTACAGCAGGTAGACTGTGAATAGCCTTTCACTCCAGTACAGTAGGTAGACTGTGAATAGCCTTTCACTCCAGTACAGTAGCTAGACTGTGAATAGCCTTTCACTCCAGTACAGTAGCTAGACTGTGAATAGCCTTTCACTCCAGTACAGTAGGTAGACTGTGAATAGCCTTTCACTCCAGTACAGTAGGTAGACTGTGAATAGCCTTTCACTCCAGTACAGTAAGTAGACTGTGAATAGCCTTTCACTCCAGTACAGTAGGTAGACTGTGAATAGCCTTTCACTCCAGTACAGTAGCTAGACTGTGAATAGCCTTTCACTCCAGTACAGTAGGTAGACTGTGATTAGTATTTCACTCCAGTACAGTAGGTAGACGGTGAATAGCCTTTCACTCCAGTACAGCAGGTAGACTGTGAATAGCCTTTCACTCCAGTACAGTAGCTAGACTGTGAATAGCCTTTCACTCCAGTACAGTAGCTAGACTGTGAATAGCCTTTCACTCCAGTACAGTAGGTAGACTGTGATTAGCCTTTCACTCCAGTACAGTAGCTAGACTGTGAATAGCCTTTCACTCCAGTACAGTAGGTAGACTGTGAATAGCCTTTCAATCCAGTACAGTAGGTAGACTGTGAATAGCCTTTCAGTACAGTAGGTAGACTGTGAATAGCCTTTCAATCCAGTACAGTAGGTAGACTGTGAATAGCCTTTCAATCCAGTACAGTAGGTAGACTGTGAATAGCCTTTCAGTACAGTAGGTAGACTGTGAATGGCCTCACACTCCAGTACAGTAGGTAGACTGTGAATAGCCTTTCACTCCAGTACAGTAGGTGGCGGTGTATGCACCTTAAAGTTGGATACGATCCCAAAGACGAAGAAGAAGAAGAAGAAGAAGAAGAAGAAGAAGAAGAAGAAGAAGAAGAAGAAGAAGAAGAAGAAGAAGAAGAAGAAGAAGAAGAAGAAGAAGAAGAAGAAGAAGAAGAAGAAGAAGAAGAAGAAGAAGAAGAAGAAGAAGAAGAAGAAGAAGAAGAAGAAGAAGAAGAAGAAGAAATTGACACAAACTTCTTGACATGCTTAATAATCCTGATATATTAATATTGTCTGACATTCATTATATACAGTATCTTCAGAATGTATTCGAACTCCTTGGCTTATTTTTTTTTTCTCTCTCACACATCTACACACAATACCCCATAATGACAAAGTGAAAACATGTTTGTAGAAATGTTCACAAAATTATTGAGAATTAAATAGAGAAATATCTAATTTACATCAGTATTTACACCCCTAAGTCAATATTTCGTAGGAGCACCTTTTGCAGCAATTACAGCTGTGAGTCTTTGGTAACACTTTACTTCAAACCCAGTTCCATAACACTTTATGACACGGTCATAACAATGTCATAAAATGTCATAACAGCTGAAATAACTTGACACAGCCACCACTTTGCTTGAAAATATGGAGAATGATACTCACTATTACTTTCGTTGCCTTGTTGCAAACAGGATGCATGTTTTGGAATATTTTTATTCTGTACAGTCTTCCTTCTTTTCACTCTGTCAATTAAGTCAGTATTGTGGAGTAACTGCAATGTTGTCAATCCATCCTCAGTTACTTCAACCACAGCCGTTAAACTCTGTAACTGTTTTAAAGTCACCATTTCCTTTCTCTCCGAGCATTTCCTTTCTCTCCGACAATTGAGTTAGGAAGGACACCTGTATTTTTGTAGTGACTGGGTGTATTGATACATCATCCAAAGTGTAATTAATAACTTAACCATGCTCAATGGGATATTCAATGTCAGTTTTTTTCTATTTTTCATTTTCTATTGTTATTGAATCTGTGTTTGAAATTCACTGCTCGACTGAGGGAGCTTACAGATAATTGTATGTGTGGGGTACAGAGATGAGTTTGTCATTCAAAATTCATGTTAAACACTATTATTGCATACAGAGTGAGTCCATATAAGTTGTGTGTCTTGTTAAGCACATTTTTTACTTCTGAACTTATTTAGGAATGCAGTAACAATTGGGTTGAATACTTATTGACTCAAGACATTTCAGCTTTTCATTTATTATTAATCTGTAAATTTCCAAAAACATAATTCCACTATGACATTATGAGGTATTGTGTGTAGACCAGTGACAAACATCTATATTTTATCAATTTTAACCTACGGCTGTAACACAACAAAATGTGGAAAAAGTCAAGAGGTGTGAATATGTTCGGATGGCTCTGTAAATATTTAATGGAAAGTACCCAGACCTCACCCTTTAAAGTTGTAACTGAAATTTACCAAGATGAACAAGCCACCTAGCTTGATAAACAGTGCTGACAATTCCATTTGGGCTAGCTAGCTAAATTATACAGCCAACATTTAGTCTATATTGATGCTGTTACAATAACCTGTTATGCAGGTGAATGAGGACCCAAAAGCGACTTGGCGAAAACAGAGTCTTTAATCCAGTAAAGTAAAATACAATCAAAAAACACAACTTCCACTCGTAATGACGAGAACCGACTGGAGACTCGATCTTGAACAGCAGGTTGCCTCGGGAAGGCACTTGAACCTAGCAGACTCAGACACCTGCTCACCACGCAGCATCTGAGGGAAACACGACACGACAGGGCGATACACAAACACAGCACGGTGAACAATAGATACGGATCCGACAGGGCAGGAACGGAAAACAAGGAGAGAAATAGGGACTCTAATCAGGGAAAAGGATCGGGAACAGGTGTGGGAAGACAAAATGATTGATTAGGGGAATAGGAACAGCTGGGAGCAGGAACGGAATGATAGAGAGAAGAGAGAGAGGGAGGGGGAGAGAGAGGGATAGAAAAAGGGAACGAACCTAATAAGACCAGCAGGGGGAAACGAACAGAAGGGAAAGCATAATGACAAGACAATATATGACAAAACATGACAGTACCCCCCCACTCACCGAGCGCCTCCTGGCGCTCTCGAGGAGGAACACTGGCGGCAACGGAGGAAATCATAGATCAACCGGTCCAGCACGTCCCGAGAAAGAACCCAACTCCTCTCCTCAGGACCGTAACGGAAAAACGAAAAAAAAAGGGAAACTAGGGTACTACTCTAAAAAAAAAAAATGAGACACGGGTAGAGAACTGAAAACTTTAGAGCAAACAGGACCAAACAGGCCAGGAGAGTAACAACTAGGGACAGACTGAGACACAGCAAGGGCAGGAACAAGAACAGGAGAGATGCGATGGCAGGGAACAGACTGAGACCCAGCAAGACCAGGAGCAGAAGCAGAAAAATACGCACAAGGGTGGACCCCATCGTCAGTATCGGAGCGCTGGGACAGAATGGCTCCCACGCCCACCCCCGACGCGTCAACCTCAACAATAAACTGTTTAGTGACGTCAGGTGCAACAAGGATAGGAGCGGATGCAAAACGCTTCTTAAAGAGATCAGAACAACAATCATACGACCGGTGAGGAGGAAGGGAGTTGGTTCTGGACCGACTGAAGACCGTGCGCAGACCATGATATTCCTCCGGCACTCCTGTCAAATCACCAGGTTCCTCCTGAGAAGGGGGGACAGAACAAACAGGAGAAATAGCAGACATTAAACACTTCACATGACAAGAAACGCTCCAAGAAAGGACAGAACCACTAGACCAATCAAAAGAAGGATTATGACACACTAGCCAGGGATGACCCAAAACAACAGGTGTAAAAGGTGAACAAAAAATCAAAAAAGAAATGGTCTCACTATGGTTACCAGATACAGTGAGGGTTAAAGGTAGTGTTTCACATAATATACTGGGGAGAGGACTACCATCCAAGGCAAACATGACCGTGGGCTCCCTAACTGTCTGAGAGGAATGTCATGTTCCCGCGCCCAGGCTTCGTCCATAAAACAGCCCTCTGCCCCAGAGTCTATTAATGCACTGCAGGATGCTGCCGATCCGGTCCAGCGTAGATGGACCGGTAAAGTAGTACATGTACTTGACGGAGAGGACCGTCTAGTAGCGCTTATCAGTCGCCCTCCGCTTACTGATGAGCTCTGGCCCTTAACTGGACATGAAATGACAAAATGACCAGCGGAACCGCAATAGAGACAGAGGCGGTTGGTGATTCTCCGTTCCCTCTCCTTAGTCGAGATGCGAATACCCCCAGCTGCATGGGCTCAACACCTGAGTCAGTGGGGAAAGACGGTAGTGTCGGAGAGAGGGGAGACACAGTTAACGCGAGCTCTCTTCTATGAGCTCGGTGACGAAGATCTACCCGTCGTTCAATGCGAATAGCGAGTTCAATCAAAGAATCCACGCTGGATGGAACCTCCCGAGAGAGAATCTCATCCTTAACCTTAGCGTGGAGTCCCTCCAGAAAACGAGCGAGCAACGCCTGCTCGTTCCAGTTACTGGAGGCAGCAAGAGTGCGAAACTCTATTGAGTAATCCGTTATGGATCGATTACCTTGACATAGGGAAGACAGGGACCAGGAAGCTTCTTTCCCAAAAACTGAGCGATCAAAAACCCTTATCATCTCCTCTTTAAAGTTCAGATAATTGTTAGTACACTCAGCGCTTGCCTCCCAGATAGCTGTGCCCCACTGCCGAGCCCGACCAGTAAGGAGTGATATGACGTAGGCAATCCGAGCTCTCTCTTGAGTATGTGTTGGGTTGGAGAGAGAACACGATATCACACTGGGTGAGAAAGGAGCGGCACTCAGTGGGCTGCCCAGAATAACAAGGTGGGTTATTAACCCTAGGTTCCGGAGGCTCGGAAGAACCGGAAGTAGCTGGTGACACGAGACGAAGACTCTGATACTGTCTTGAGAGGTCGGAGACCTGAGCGGCCAGGGTCTCAACGGCATGCAGAGCAGCAGACAATTCCTGCTCGTGTCTGCCGAGCATCGCTCCCTGGAACTCGAGAGTAGAGTAGAGAGAATCCATAGTCGCTGGGTCCATTCTTGGTCGGATCCTTCTGTTATGCAGGTGAATGAGGACCCAAAAGCGACTTGGCGAAAACAGAGTCTTTAATCCAGTAAAGTAAAATACAATCAAAAAACACAACTTCCACTCGTAATGACGAGAACCGACTGGAGACTCGATCTTGAACAGCAGGTTGCCTCGGGAAGGCACTTGAACCTAGCAGACTCAGACACCTGCTCACCACGCAGCATCTGAGGGAAACACGACACGACAGGGCGATACACAAACACAGCACGGTGAACAATAGATACGGATCCGACAGGGCAGGAACGGAAAACAAGGAGAGAAATAGGGACTCTAATCAGGGAAAAGGATCGGGAACAGGTGTGGGAAGACAAAATGATTGATTAGGGGAATAGGAACAGCTGGGAGCAGGAACGGAACGATAGAGAGAAGAGAGAGAGGGAGGGGGAGAGAGAGGGATAGAAAAAGGGAACGAACCTAATAAGACCAGCAGGGGGAAACGAACAGAAGGGAAAGCATAATGACAAGACAATATATGACAAAACATGACATAACCAAACAGTTGGATAAAGAAATCATTTGTGAAACCATGGTGTGGTGTATGACCAGATTGGATGTTGCTATTTCTATGTTGTTTGTGATCTTCTGTTGGATCTGACAATTCATCTTGATGGTTGTACAGTCGTCTCAAATAAAACTGTGAAGGACCTCGGCGTTACTCTGGGCCCTGATCTCTCTTTTGACGAACATATCAAGACTTTTTTTCCATCTACGTAACATTAGAAAAATCGGAAACTTTCTGTCCAAACAATTATGCAGAAAAAGTAAACCATGCTTTTCTTATTTCTAGATTAAACTAATGCAATGATTTGACTACCCGGATAAAGCACTAAATAAACTTCAGTTAGTGCTAAACACGGCTGCTAGAATCTTGACTAGAACCAAACAATTTGATCATATTACTCCAGTGCTAGCCTCTCTACACTGGCTTACAGTTAAGGCTAGGGCTGATTTCAAGGTTTTACTGCTAACCTACGAACCATTATATCGGCTTGCTCCTACCAAGCTTTCTGATTTGGCCCTGCCGTACATAACTACATGTACGTTACTGTCACAAGACGCAGGCCTCCTTATTGTCTCTGGAATTTCTAAGCAGCTGGAGGCAGGGCTTTCTTCTATAGAGCTCAATTTTTAGAGCTCAATGGTCTGCTTATCCATTTGAGAGATTCTCTGCCTCTAACCCTATTACGAGTCACTGGCTTACTGGTGCTCTTCCATGCCATCCCTAAGAGGGGTATATCACTTGAGTGGGTTGAGTCACTGACGTGATCTTGTTTCCGGCCCGCCTCAGGTTCGTGCCGTTGGGGAGATCTTTGTGGGCTATACTTGGCGTTGTCTCAGGGTTGTAAGTTGGTGGTTGAAAATATCCCTCTAGTGGTGTGGGGTCTGTGCTTTGACAAAGTGGGTGGGGTTATATCCTGCCTGGTTGGCCCTGTCCGGGGTATCGTCAGATGGGGCCACAGTGTCTCCCGACCCCTCCTGTCTCATCCTTCAGTATTTATGCTGCAATAGTTTATGTGTAGGGGGAGTAGGGTCAGTCTGTTTTATCTAGAGTATTTCTCCTGTATTTTCCAGCGTCTGTATGCTCCTTCTAATTCTTACTCTCTCTTTCTTCTCTCGGAAGACCTGAGCCCGTGGACCATGCCTCAGGACTGCCTGGCCTGATGATGATGACTCCTTGTTGTCCCCAGTCTACCTGGTCGTGCTGCTGCTCCAGTTTATACTGTTCTGCTTGCGGCTATGGAACTCTGATATGTTCACCGGACGTGCTAACTTGTACCGGACCTGCTGTTTTCGACTCTCTCTCTCTTACGCACCTGCTGTCTCTAACTGAATGATCAGCTATGAAAAGCCAAATGACATTTACTCCTGAGATACTGACCTGTTCCACCCTCTACAACCACTGTGAATATTACTAATTGACCCTGCTGGTCATCTATGAATGATTGAACATCTTGGCCATGTACGGTTATAATCTCCACCCGGCAAAGCCAGAAGAGGAATGGCCACCCCTCAGAGCCCGATTCTTCTCTAGGTTTCTTTCGTAGGTTCCTGCCTTTCTAGGGAGTTTTTCCTAACCACCGTGCTTTTTCACCTGCATTGCTTGCTGTTTGGGGTTTTAGACTGGGTTTCTGTATAGTACTTTGTGACATCGGCTGATGTAAAAAGGGCTTTATAAATACCTTTGATTGATTGATTGATTGATTAGGTATCAGCAAATTAGCTTGAGATAATCTTACGGCAACATTGCCTGCTCTGTCCATGTTGTTTGACATAGGCGTTTTCTTTGAACCACCAGTCAAGGTGAGCTCCCCGTCTCCTCAGCCTGCTAGCTCCTGCACACTTAGACTTCCTGATAGTTTGAAATGAGATCAAATGTCCCCTTTCTTCAATTTTGAGCATTTCTATTGAGAAAAAATATTATGGATGATGTTTTAGTCACTCCATAGGCTATTTTACATGGGAATTAGAATGACTGTTGAGGACTTTAAAAACATAATTCCAAATCTAACAGGTCAGGCATCAGTGTGGATGAAGAACTTGTCATTAGTGATGCTAAGCTGATAAGCACTAGGACGGACTCAGAAAGTATTTTTTTTAAACCTAACAGCCACCATTTGTTTGTTTAATAGATGAGACAATGTTTATCGGGATATCTGGCTCTGGGAAGGGGGGTGGCGGAGCACTGGGATAAAATAATAAAAGTTTGGTTTGTATTTTATCTGAAAGGCCACAATCTACCTGATATTTATTTTGAAAGTGTATGATAAATTGGTTATTACAAAATACCTAAATGGGTGTCTTTAGTTTGTTTCAACAAGCGTTGAAGATTCAGGCAATACCATCCTTATCATACCAGCTGTGTTGAATTCTCTGAAGTAACATACTGTCTTAGTAAACACTAGCCAAACACCAGCTGCATTTACGCAAGTTTGTTTTCGGGAGAAAATTGTCAAATTCAGTTTGGAATGACTGTCAGAAGTATTTTGAAGAAGTGTTGCCCTCATGAAGTAATGGATTTATTTTCTTCTTCTGAAAGCTGTCCTGTCAATCGAGAAAAAAGGTGTTTAATCTAACGCCCAACTGAATTTGTTCTGAAAGAGAGAAAAGAACGATAACAGCTCTACAGAAACATTTTGATTCACTGTCTCGCCTCATGCTAAGCTTTACATAACATTCACCCAACCAATCAGCATATTCAAATATATGCAAATGACCTGTCATCCATGGTAATTGGACATAGGGGACTAATGTCAGAAGAAAACACCAAGAGGAAACAAGTGTCAGGAATAGAATACGGGACAAATAACCATACTGATAATTAATATATAATATATTGAGTATAAAGTATATTTATAAACCATACAGAAGACTTTATACACTACCAGTCAAAAGTTTTAGAATAATAATAATAATAATAATAACACTCATTAAAGGGTTTTTCTTTATTTTACTATTTTCTACATTGTAGAATAATTGTGAAGACATTAAAACTATGAAATAACACATATGGAATCATGTAGTAACCAAAAAAGTGTTAAACAAATCAAAATATATTTTATATTTAAGATTCATCAAATAGCCACCCTTTGTCTTGATGACAGCTTTGCACACTCTTGTCATTCTCTCCTCCAGCTTCACCTGGAATGATTTTCCAACAGTCTTGAAGTAGTTCCCACATATGCTGAGCATTTGTTGGCTGCTTTTCCTTCACTCTGCGGTCCAAGTCATCCCAAAACATGTCAATTTGGTTGAGGTTGGGTGATTATGGAGGCCAGGCCATCTGATGTAGCACTCCAATACTCTCATTCTTGATAAAGTAGCCCTTACACATCCTGGAGGTGTCATTGTCCTGTTGAAAACAAATGATTGTCCCACTAAGCCCAAACGAGATTGGATGGCATATCGCTATAGAATGCAGTGGTAGCCATGCTGGATAAGCATGCCTTGAATTCTAAATAAATTACAGACAGTGTCACCAGCAAAGCACCCCTACACCATAACACCTCCTCCTCCATGCTTTATGGTGGGAAATACACATAAGGAGATCATCCCTAGACCCACACTGCGTTTCACAAAGACACGCCGGTTTGAACCAAAATTCTCAAATTTGAAAAATCAAACCAAAGGACACATTTCCACCGGCCTAATGTCCACTGCTCGTGTTTCTTGGCCCAAGCAATTATCTTCTTATTATTGGTGTCCTTTAGTAGTGGTTTCTTTGCAGCAATTCGATGAAGGCTTGTTTCACGAAGTCTCTTCTGAACAGTTAGCGTTGAGATGTGTCTGTTACCGGAACTCTGTGAAGCATTCATGTGGGCTGCAATTTCTGAGGCTGGTAACTCTGATGAACTTATCCTCTGCAACAGAGGTAGCTCTGGATCTTCCATTCCTGTGGCGGTCCTCATGGGATCCAGTTTCATCATAGCGCTTGAAGGTTTTTGCGACGGCACTTGAAGACACTTCCAATGTTCTTAAAATTTCCCAGAATGGCTGACCTTCATGTCTTAAAGTAATGATAGACTGTCATTTCTCTTTGCTTTTTTGAGCTGTTCTTGCCATAATATGGACTTGGTCTTTTACTAAATAGGGCTATCTTCTGTATACCTTGTCACAACGCAAATGATTGGCTCTAACACATTAAGAAGGAAAGAAATTCCACAAATTAACTGTTAAGAAGGCACAGCTGTTAATTGAAATGCATTCCAGCTGACTACCTCATGAAGCTGGTTGAGAGAATGCCAAGCGTGTACAAAGCTGTCATCAAGACAAAGTGTGGCTACTTTGAAGAATCTCAAATATAAAATATGTTTTGATTTGTTTAACACTTTTTTGGTTACTACATGTTTCCATATGTGTTTTTTCATAGTTTTGATGTCTTCACTATTATTCTGCAGTGTAGAAAATAGTAAAAATACAGAACAACCCTTGGTGTAAGTGTTCTAAAACTTTTGAACGATAGTGTATGTGGACATATAATTGTTATTCAAAGCCATTGACATAGATCCAACAACCCAAGTGTTCCATTGTAATTTCTGATGGTGTTTTGACATATGGTTAAACATTTTTTTAACATCTAAACATATCTATAATAGCTATTTTGGGTGTGGAAATGCAAGTATTTAGTCAACATCCAAAAGGGGAACAAAGTTTCATCAGCAGTAATACTGCACATGTCCCACGTGTCTTAGGTCGATGATCACTTGTTCAATCATACACATGTAACTTCCACAAAAAAATGGCTCCAAGGCAAGAAATGAACAGTACTATCCATAGCAATGTTTACTTACAGGGTCTTTGTTTACTAACAACAGCTATTACTTGCTGTGTGAAATGGCTAGGGTTCTCATCCACTTATGACACCGCATACACACACACACATAACACAGTATTCCATAAAGTGTCTTCATTTGACAGTAGTCTGACTGCTAGTAACAGTGGGGTTTTAGAGTACCCAAATTATACTACTAGTCCTGTTAGTGTAAAGGGACAATAATGAAGCAGTGTCTGTCTGCAGCAACATGCCTGTTATCTCGGTGCAGAGAGATGACAATGACCACAGCTAGGCCACTGAGTCAGAGGGATCTATTCTGCATTAATCCTAATTAGGCCACATTTCATTTGCATTCTGATTTGTTTGAAGTGAGGGTGGGTCCCTGTGCTTTCCATTTGGTTGGTTGGTTGGTGTAGCACTGCGCTGCGCAGGAGCGGACCCCTCTGCTTAGCTCTATCACCTCTATTTTGTTTTTTAATCGATCGTCTGTGATGCTCTGGCCGGCTGTGAGGACAGACACACACACTACACACACACCAGTGGCGGTCGGTGATGTTTTATTCATATTCCATTCACCCAGCTCAATGTTACAGCGATAGGTTTAAGTTACTACACATTATTTGAATTTGCCCCTATATCCACCATGAGGTTGCGAGAACCTGGCCTGGCCTCCCGAGTGGCGCAGCGGTTTCAGGCACTGCATCGCAGTTCTTGAGGCATCACTACAGACCTAGGTTTGATCCCAGGCTGTGTCACAGCCAGCTGTGACTGGGCGACCCATCCAGTGTCGCCTGGGTAAGGGGAGGATTTGGCCAGCCAGGATATCCTTGTCCCATCGCGCTCTAGAAACCCCTTGTGGTGGGTCGAGAGACAAATTGGAGTGGTCAAGGTGGCAGAAAGAGAAACATTCAATAGTGAATTGCACACTCTTGCCTGGATCAAGCTGATTTGGGGTGGAATCATTAGTCCTAGCAGTTGCAAATAAACACATTTCTATTGGACAAATTCAGGTAGGTCCCTCCCCGTTTTGTTCCATTTGCTCCTGTTTAAGAAACGTTTTGCAACAGAATCGGTGGAATGAATACACCGCTGATCACATACAGCATCATCATTTTGCTCGTTATATAATTCATTCTCGCATCTACGCAATCTCCTCCTCTCACCTTTTCCTTTCACTTGTGGACTTCAGTGGACAACACAACAGCTGTCTGTGACCAGGCACAAACATTTCTCAAAGCCAAACCTTCATGCCATAACCGATAACCGCTACACACAGCCTACATCGTTGTTACTATATTAGCTAACGTCATCGTCGAGATAGCTACTAGAACTAACGCATTAGTTAACCCACAATCCAGTCCATGTGTACAATCATGCAGTACAGTGTACAGTAAGCAGTTTAGCAGTTACAGTGGTGGGCCCCTGTAGCAATAAATGTATCATGGGCGCTTAGCAATACATTTAGCAATAAAGAGTTGTAGTGTTGGCTAGCTAACATAAATAGCATTCCTCCCTGTTTGAGGTCGTTGAGTCTGCTAAATTAGCTTAATTAGTTAAGTGAATATTACAAAATATAGCTAGCTCTCTCTCTGTTTGTCCTTCATTTTTTAATAAACATATTTTTATGACACAAGTCTCTCTCTTTGATTCAACCACTCACAACATTTTATGCACTGCAGTGGTATCGAGTTGTAGCTTATGCTTTCAGAAACTAAACTCAGCAAAAAAAGAGAAGGTCCTCTCACTGTCAACTGCGTTTATTTATTTACTGCGTTAAGCAAACTTAACATGTGTAAATATTTGGATGAACATAACAAGATTCAACAACTGAGACATAAACTGAACAAGTTCCACAGACATGTGACTAACAGAAATGGAATAATGAGGGAGGGAGGGGTTAAAATCAAAACTAACAGTCAGTATCTGGTGGCCACCAGCTGCATTAAGTACTGCAGTGCATCTCCTCCTCATGGACTGCACCAGATTTGCCCGTTCTTGCTGTGAGATGTTACCCCACTCTTCCACCAAGACACCTGCAAGTTCCCGGACATTTCTGGGGGGAATGGCCCTAGCCCTCACCCACTCAGACGTGCGCAATGGGATTGAGAACAGTCACATTCCTGTCTTCACACACAGAACAAGCAGTATGGCTGGTGGCATTGTCATGCTAGAGGGTCATGTCAGGATCAGCCTGCAGGAAGGGTACCACATGAGGGAGGAGGATGTCATCCCTGTAATGCAATGTGTTGAGATTGCCTGCCATGAAAACAAACTCAGTCCGATGATGCTGTGACACACCGCCCCATACCATGACTGACCCTCCAACTCCAAATCGATTCCACTCCAGAGTACACGCCTCGGTGTAATGTTCATTCCTTTGACGAAAAACGCAAATCCAACCATCACCCCTGGTGAGACAAAACCGCGACTCGTCAGTGAAGAGCACTTTTTGCCAGTCCTGTCTGGTCCAGCGACGGAGGTTTGTGCCCATATGTTGTTGCCGGTGATGTCTGGTGAGGACCTGCCTTACAACAGGCCTACAAGCCCGCAGTCAAGCCTCTCTCAGCCTATTGCAAACAGTTCTGAGCACTGATGGGGGGATTGTGCATTCCTGGTGTAACTCGAGCAGTTGTTGCTATCCTGTACCTGACCCGCAGGTGTGATGTTCGGGTGTACTGATCCTGTGCAGGTGTTGTTACACGTGGTCTGCCACTGCGAGCACGATCAGCTGTTCCTCCTGTCTCCCTGTAGCACTGTCTCAGGTGTTTCACAGTACGGACATTGCCATTTATTGCCCTGGCAGCATCTGCAGTCCTCATGCCTCCTAGCAGCATTCCTAAGGCACGTTCACACAGATGAGCAGGGACCCTGAGCATCTTTCTTTTGGTGTTATTCAGAGTTAGTAGAAAAGCCTCTTTAGTGTCCTATGTTTTCATAACTTTGACCTTAATTGCCTACCGTCTGTAAGCTGTTAGTGTCTTTACGACCGTTCCACAGGTGCATGTTCATTAGTTGTTTATGGTTCATTGAACAAGCTTGGGAAACAGTGTTTAATCCATTACAATGAAGATCTTTCTTTTTCTAGCAGTCCTCTGGCTACACCAGGGTGCCAGTCCTACCGAGGCTACTGTAGACCTTAATTGCAAAATAGTGTTTTTATAAGTTATTTGGTGACGTGAATAAATTTTGAATAGTTTTAAAAAGGATAACTTTTTCAATGTTTCACTATTTTAATTTTATGAAATGCACTGAGGAGGACGGTCCTCCAATTCTTCCACTCACTCACACTACACACATGCAGGGGTTGGGGGACACACACCTCGTAACCCCAGGTCGAGGTATGACTGGGTCAACATCCTCCTCACTCACTCCACTCACTTGGGTGGATTCATTACCATGATTGTGTTGCAAAACGTTTTGCAACATTAACAGTTCACGTCAAATGGAAAATATTTTGCAACGAAAATGAGAGTTGATAATGGACAAATTCAGGTAGGTCCCTCCCCGTTTTGTTCATTTTGCTATGTTTGCTACCGTTTGTCTCTTAAAACGGTAAACTGTTTCCTTTGCAAGACGAATACACCCCTTGGCATGTGTAGCCACACAGCTGCCTCTCTCTCTCACACTCTTTTGCTTAGTCTCTCGCTCTCCACTCAGTGATCTAATGACCTCTGTGAAATTACATTAACATTCTTGGCATGGTGTCAGTTGAAAAGTTCCAGGTCAGATGACAGGGGAGTTTGGAAGCTACTTGCTTACAGTCTCCATTCAACATCACCACTCACTTACACACTTGGTGACTCAGAAACATATGCATTATCTGATACCAACATAACTGGCACAACAACAAAAAGAAAACATGTGGACATCTTCCAACATCACACTACACACTAATACATGTGGGTTCCTCAAGGGGCCTTCGGGAAGCGTAATGGTTCTAAATTGAACCATAATGACTCAAAGAACCCTTTGAGTTCACTAAAGGGATCTTTGGTATTTTATTGATAATTAAAATGTAGGGGAGGCGGGTCATTAGAATATTTTGAGGCGTGGTTTGCACACAGCTCTTTATGTCGACAACCTTGAGTGAATGTCATTCCACTTTTTCTAATGTGTTGTGATATACCATTTTATATGGCTATGGCCCATGACGGTGTCTTGTGAAAGACTTAAATATGGCCTTGTGTCAGTTGAGAACGGTTGTCTAACTAGACAATGGTTCTTGATTCTCTCCTCAGTGACTCTAGCTGTTACAGAGGTAGCTGACTTGATTCAACATCAATTATAACACCTATGGAATATAAAATGGCTGATAAGAATACATTTTTAAAAACTGTATGGTTCTTCAAAAGGATCTTCAAAGAGCTTTTCAGATTGAGAAAGGATCTTTATAGAACCATTCTCCACGAAGGTTCTATAAAGAACCATAAAACAGTGTTCTATATCCCCCAAAATGGTTGTATCCGTAGCGGAACCCTGTTTTGGTGCTATTTTTGTTGTTGAGAACTTTAGGAAAAGGTTCTTTACAGCACAATAAATGTTCCATTTAGAACTTAATGAGCATGGTGAACCTTCAAACAAGGTATCTGTATATAGGACCAAAAAGGATTGTGTTATGGTTACAAGCCGAAGAACCGCCAGAGGTACTATTTAGACTGGACTCTGTTTATCATGCATCCTTGCGCTTTATTACAAATGCCGAATCACTCACCCAACAATGCATATTGTACCAAATGGTACGTTCGACCTCACTTTATATGTGCAGAAAGCTACATTTGTATGTGTTCATCTACAAAGCCCTTTTGGGTAAACTCTCTCTTTACCTCTGTAGTCTGTTCTCCTTCACCACCAGTAGTTACCATACCAAGTAAGCTAGGTGGTTGCTACTTAAAGTCCCCAGGACATTTACAGTATTAGGCAAGACTGCCTTCTCTTCTTGTGCACCAGTGGCATGGAAAAGTCTACAGTCAATGCTTCATCTAGATATTTTAGTGCCACGGAATGAATTTAAAATATTGATGGGAGACTTTGTTACAAAGGAGTTAAATGCTTTTTTTTAGCCTGGGTGATGTTGTTTGGATCATGTTGTTGTGTTGTTGTATGTTTTAATTCTGTAATGTACTGATTGTTGCTGCCTTCTTGACCAGGTGTCTCCCTTGAGAAAGAGACTCTGTGTCTCAAATGACTTTTCCTGGTTAAATAAAATAAAAAATATGATTTATTTGTGTGTGTGTGTGTGTAGCATACTGTACCATTGAGTTTAAACTAACACGCCAATCTCTTTACCCTAAATGTATTATCTAGCTCAGTGCTCTTCAATAGCCAGTTTGGAAGGTAGGAACCAAGGTCTTTGTAAAAGTCTTGTGAAGACCATGCTAACAATTGCTCCGTTTATAATACTAAAAGTAATAATATCACAGTTGAGGTCTGTTGAGTCAGTTAGATCAGATCCTAACACCTGCACACCCTGCAGGAAAATGGAGTCTGCTGCTATTCTCATCCAAATAGAATGAAGCCGTTTTAACTTTGGGGTAGAGGACCGCATTCCCGCGGGATGCCCGCCGGACTGGTGGGTTCTGATAGGGATCATTGTGGCGCAGTCAGCATTCTTTATGCTGCTGGTGGAAGAGTGTCGTCAGACATACAATATTGGGATGAGAATATTTTTGGGACGCGCAGATTATTTCGAAAACGTTCTTCTTGCTGCTTTGTATGCGTCAGCCTAACCTATTGTATTCAAAGCACGTCTTTGTTGCATTATTCACATACACTCAGATGAATCAATTAAATAGAGTAAATCTAATTCGATTTGTCACAAGTTTCGTCAACAACAGATGTAAACTAATAGTGAAACGCTTACTAGGCAGAGTAGGCTGCCTATGCATGGGCAGAGAATCCCGTGTCAATTATCTTCCCAAGGGTATGAATAGGCTATAGTCACGACATTGTTTGTCAATAAATATTGATAATGGAAAGAAGTAACAAATCGGCTACCATGGTAGGCTACCACACGGCTACCATGGTAGGCTACCACATAGGCTACCATGGTGAGTTGCGCCTTTTTATTAGTTTGCAAGATTTTCAATAAATATTTATTACCATTTATTTGTCTCTGCCTGCAAATCGTCCCCCTAAAAGGTAGGCTATATCCTATATGCAAAATGGAGCTCAAGAGAATGCATGAGTGTCTGCTCATCATTCCTGCTGCTTCAAGTTCATGAATAGTAGCAGGGGAGCAAATTTGGTTTTAGAAGTGTGGGGGGGAGACATAACTTTTCCTGGGTCCAATAGGATCAGCACTTTATTTTAAGAATGTGAAATGTCAGAATAATAGTAGAGAGAATGATTTATTTCAGCTTTTATTTCTTTCATCACATTCCAGGTGGGTCAAAGGTTTACATACATTCAATTAGTATTTGGTAGTATTGCCTTTAAATTGTTTAACTTCGGTCAAACGTTTCGGGTAGCCTTCCACAAGCTTCACACAATAATTTGGGTGAATTTTGACCCATTTCTCCTGACAGAACTGGTCTAACTGAGTCAGGTTTGTTTGCACACACTTTTTCAGTTCTGCCCACACATTTTCTATAGGATTGAGGTCAGGGCTTTGTGATGGCCACTCCAATACCTTGACTTTGTTATCCTTAAGCCATTTTGCCACAACTTTGGAAGTATGCTTGGGGTCATTGTCCATTTGGAAGACTCATTTGCGATCAAGCTTTAACTTCTTGTCTGATCTCTTGAGATGTTGCTTCAACATATCCACATAAATTTCCTGCCCCATGAGGCCATCTAGTTTTTGAAGTGCACCAGTTCATCCTGCAGACAAGCACCCCCACAGCATAATGCTGCCACCCCCGTGCTTCACGGTTGGGATGGTGTTCTTCAGCTTGCAAGCCTCACCCTTTTTCCTCCAAACATAACGATGGTCATTATGACCAAACAGTTCTATTTTTGTTTCATTAGACCAGAGGATATTTCTCCAAAAAGTACGTTCTTTGTCCCCATGTGCAGTGGCAAACCGTAGTCTGTCTTTTTTTATGGCAGTTTTGGAGCAGTGGCTTCTTTCTTGCTGAGAGGCCTTTCAGGTTATGTCAATATGGGACTCATTTTACTGTGAATATAGATGCTTTTGTACCCGTTTCCTCCAGCATCTTCACAAGGTCCTTTGCTGTTGTTCTGAGACAGATTTGCACTTTTCGCACCAAAGTACGTTAATCTCTAGGAGACATAACACGTCTCCTTCCTGAGCGATATCCCGCCTGCGTGGTCCCATGGTGTTTATACTTGCGTACTATTGTTTGTACAGATGAACATGGTACCTTCAGGCATTTGGAAATTGCCCCCAAGGATGAACCAGTCTATTGGAGGTCTACACATTTTTTTCTGAGGTCTTGGCTGATTTCTTTAGATTTTCCCATGATGTCAAGCAAAGAGGCACTGAGTTTGAAGGTAGGCCTTGAAATACATCCATAGGTACACCTCCAATTGACTCAAATTATGTTAAATAGCCTATCAGAAGCTTCTAAAGCCATGACATCATTTTCTGGAATTTTCCAAGCTGTTTAAAGGCACAGTCAATTTAGCGTATGTAAACATCTGACCCACTGGAACTTTGATACGGTGAATTATAAGTGAAATAATCTGTCTGTAAACAATTGTTGAAAAATGACACAATGCCAAATTGTGATGTTGTGATGACACAGACAACATTTTTGGTCAGCAAGTGCAGTGGCAGCCAGGGAGAATGTTGGGAAAATAATTTGGTGACATCTTGTGGTCTTAATGGGAATTACAAGAGGGGGGCTAGTTACCCCCTAGTACCTAGTACCCTAATATATTTCTTAGGTTATTTTTGCGCATTCTTATATTGCCTATAGTCACACAATTGCTGGGACCATGGCTGGCAAATGAGATGCGTCACATACACTTAAAATAACATTGCGGTTGGGTTCGGTACCTGTTCTTGGAGTAGCAGGTGGGAGTCAGACAGAAAGACAGCTGCAGCTGGCGGGTGCGGGATGAAAAACTGCAGAGCGGGTGGGAGCGGGATGAAGAAATCAGTCCCACTCAGACCTCTGCTTTGGGGTGGGATAGTCAGTAGCATAACACTTGAAACAAATTGGCATCAGTGAGAGAACGTTCAGAGATTGTTTTCTCCAGCTTTCACATTTCATCTTATTCATAAGTGCTTTCAGCTTTGGGGAACTACTATTTAACACTGAATCAGAAAGTAGAATATTATTCATATTAAACCCTATAAAATTCGGGTTAATTTCTCAAGATGTGATGTGACAACTCATCTCAACCTTACAATGTATGTAACTGAGTTCAAGACAACTCAGTTGATTCTCAGTTTCCGAGTTCCCAGTTTTGAACGCTGCATAAGCCCCTGCTTCCAGCAACTTTAGGGAGGTCTGTCGAATGCTCAGTCTGCTCTGCTCTCATGTGGTTGGCTAAGGACCTTGGCAAAGTCTCAGCTCACTCAACAAATAGCTGCAGATGACCCTATGCTCTTATGGGAATGAGCTGAATAAACCCTCTGACTTTAATTACGTCTTGTAGGGGGCTTGGGCTAATGCACCTAAATGTGCAAAGTATGATTAAAAAATGGACACAATTGACATTTGGGTACAGGACTAATTTCCTAACATTCTGGTTCTCTCAGAAAGGTGGTTAAATGATTCTGTCTCTGATAAAGACATTTAAGTAAAATATTATAATGTATTTAGATGTGACAGATTACAGAAAGAGGGAGGTGTGGCCATATATGTAAAATCGAATATCATGGCTTCCCAATCTTTAAATGTTTCTGTTCCCAATAAATTTCAGCTCCTGGTTGTAAGTGTGTCCATACACCAGAATACACAGTTATTTGTTGCTGGGATTTACCGTCCACCTGCTGCCATGGTAATGCTATTGTTGCTATATCTGAGTGTTTAAACCTTTTCTGTCCTGGGAGTTGATCATTTTAGGGGATTTGAATCTGGATTGGTTATCCCCTGCCTCAGATCAGTTAAAGATTTTAATCTGTCTCAATTGATCTCAAAACTCAAGTTGTTAAATGTTTAAAAAATACCATGAACTCCTCATTGATTGATTCCATTCTGACTAATAACTCCCATAAATATTTATGTAGTGGAGTAGTTCCTTATGATCTCAGTTATCATTGTCCCAAAGTATGTATTAGAGATACCAAAAACAAAATACTAATCCTTGTTTGTAAAAAAAATTTAATAAATACAAATATATAGTTTTCTTCTCAAGGGTTTTTACATGACATGCTCTACTCTGATGTAGCCACTATCTCCTGTATTCATGACCCTGAGTTGGCTCTAGAAAATGTATCCCCTTTAAACTATTCGGATTCAAAGATAGATCTAACCCTTGGTTTTCTTCAGAGCAATCTGAGCACATTCAGATTTGAAATCACTATTAGGGCACAGGGCCAAACCCATATGCAGACACAGGAGGCAGATGGTTGAGCTCCGGTATTTATTATAACACAAGGGATAGGTAAAAGGCAGGTCAGGGGACAGGCGAGAGTTCATAAACCAGTTCAGAGTCCAAACAGTACAGGGTGTTAGACAGGCTCAACTTCAGGACAGGCAGGAGTTCAGTAACCAGGTCCGAGTCCAAAAAGTACAAGGCGTTAAGCAGGCTCAAAGTCAGCGCAGAAAGAATGGTCAGGCGTGTGGGTTCGGTGTCAGGACGGGCAAGGGTCAAAACCTTGGCAAACAAGACGAACTGGCACAGAGAGACAGAAAACACAGGAATAAATACAACGGGGATGATGAGCAACACCTGGAGGGACAGGTGAAACATATCAGGGAGTGACAATCACGCCTGGGCCAAAGCAAGAAAAAATGTCTCTCAGTTTTGTGGACATAACAAAAGGGTTAGGGTTAGGGAAACCTTCCTCTGCGCCGGTGCTCAGTCCTGGTACGGTGGCCAACTCAGGTCCATGGCCGGGGCCCTCTGCACCGAGGCCCAGTCCAGGCACAGCGTTCAGTCCAGCTCCAAGGCCGGAGCCTTCTTCAGCGCCGGTGCCCAGTCCGGGTGCGGTGTTCAACCCAGGCTCCATGGCCGGACCCGTGGTCTGGGCGGGGGCAAAGTCCCACAACAGAGCCGCCACCAATGCTGGCGGATTTGCAAGTGGAGTGGGTACTTCACCCCGCACCGGAGCTGCCACCAACGCTAGGTGCCCATCCGGACCCTCCGCTATAGAGTCAGGTTTTGCCAATTTTATAGAGATATACCCCATAGAGACTTGCAGCTATATTTGCTGCAAAAAGTTTCTCTACAAAGTGTTGACATTGTGGGGTTGAATAGTTATGCATGCTTAAGTTTTCTGTTTTTATTTGCCCTATTTCTTGTTTGTTTCACAAAAAAACATATTTTGCATCTTTAAAGTGGTAGGCATGTTGTGTAAATCAAATGATACAAACCCCCCCAAAAATCAATTTTTATTCCAGGTTGTAAGGCAACAAGATAGTGAAAATGCCAAGGGGGTGAATAATTTCGCAAGCCAATGTACGTTTTCATTTATAAAGACCTTTTACAAAAAATCCCCCTGTACCTAACATCATTACTAAACTTTAGACTGATGAGTTTCCACACCCAGTCTCAGGGATGGATAACTCTGGAAATTAATTTGGTCTCTACTGAGTAAGATAAAGTAGCTTTTAGTTTTCTTGCACATTATTTGTGGAAAAATCTTCAAACCGTTGTTAAATGTGAAGTTGTGGTGTTTCTAGGGCAATCCAGAAAGATGATTGAGGATCTTATTACTGAATGCATTTGTTTTGGTATGACCATGTTTTTCTTTCTGTTTACATTTATATTGATGTGTTTTTTCTCTGTCATTCCTGTCATTCAGGGCTCATCTGTAAAATAGACCTTGGTCTCAGTATGACTCCCTGATAAATAAATAAAAATACAGGTTAACTAAAATGTAATACATGTAATGGATGAATATAAAAATGCTAAATGACGTTTCTTGGAAATTTCCCAAAATACATCTACCGGGAATAGTAAGTGAGCTACAGAAAATAATCCCACCTCCATTCTAACACAAAGTAGTATTGTGTTTGAGGAGTGAAACCTTTCAAAGGTCCCCCTTTAAAAGCATCGACTGTACCCAGGACCTTGTGAAGGGAAAGAGATACCGGATGAGACCTGACGGGTAAAAGCATTGCGGTCCAGAGGGGCAGCAGTCTGCTGGGATGCACTCTGATGTGGAAAAGGGCCACTTATAAAAACCCTGTGTAATTTATTGATTGACCATCATCCTTGGCCTCCCGCATGGCTTTGGTTACTGGATATCTCAGAGGGACACACCAACAGAAAGGGATAATCATACTGTAGCGTTAAGGTCTTATACTCCGACTTCAGACACATTGTGACAATTGCAAGGTTGTAAGAAATTCATAGGATAGCAGAGAAAAATGCTTCACAAGGGCTGAAATATGTGTGGTCTGGTTGATCAGGCTGTAGTACACAACAATCCCACAACATTATGACAATTTTGCAGGCATTAACTTCAGGCTGTATATACCAATTACCAATGATTAATCGGACTAAGATGTGTGTTGCTTGGCGAGAACGTCTACGTAGAGTGCAATGACTGCTACCTGTATTCAGAGGCCTGAGAAATGCTGTGTATGAATGTTCATCAATATGGACAACTACACTCTTTACATATATGTATAGAATGAAAGCCATTATTGCCTACTTGGTTATTGAAATACATTGATTTGCTATTCAATTGTTAAGCCAAATAGGCCTACTCTTAGAAAGCAGCCATATGTCTCTGCCATAGCTTTGCTCATCATTTTGTGTTTACCTGTGACTCTCTGGTGTCTGTTGGTGTGCCCAGGATACTATAACCTGTAAAGGTGAAGACATAGGTTTAACTATTACAAACCTGTGACATGAACATTTAATTAACGTTCCCCCTTATTACAATCATTAGATTGTCTAGCTGTTGCAGAGTTTATGTATGAACATTTACTATTAGGCCGTATAATTATCCAAAGTCATTTTCTGACTATATCAGTCGCTTGTGGTTGAAGATATGTGGAGCAGCTCCATTCACCTTGCTTCTGTGTTCTTCGTCATTGTCATCTTCATCATCGTCATCATCATCTTGTTCTTTTTCTTCTTCTTCTTTGGTATCATGGCATTAGCACATTTAGTTTGAGAGTGCCCGCCACCTACTGTGTGGGAGTGTATGGTCGATCGCGTTCCATTTTGTGGTACAAAAACGGAAGGGGGTAAGGTAAAGGACACCTTCTGTTCTACTCTGGCCATTTGCAATCTCAACCTGTCTGCCTTGCACCAGGCACTTTTGATTCTCAGCAACATGGGCACCCCCACAATTGACACACACAGTTTGTCCACTGATACTAACCATTCCTTCATCTCATTCCATCCTGCACACTTCTCACATCTCGGAATCCCCCTCCTACACACTTCTGCAACATGGCTATAAGCTTGGCATCTGAAACACCTTAGTGGGTTCGGCACAAAAGCTCTCACAGAATGACTGAAATATCCTAACATGACTTTACCTGTCAGGTTAAGACTGCTCCAAAACTCAAAAGGACAGACGGTGTCTTCTCAAAATGAAAAAATTGCCTGCACCTACACACTATGCCCTAAAACCCATCACATCCTATTACTATGGCCCTAAACAATCCTACACCAGGCCGTCGGCCTGGGAGGATGAAACCCCTTCTCTCAAAACTCCATCTAGATCTTTTGCACTGAAATCTCTCACACCCAGATATTTCTCTACTGCTGCAACCACCACATCTATATTCTGTGATTTCTACTCCATCAGTGGAGTGCAGTTAATCACCATGGCTATAAAAGCAAGAAATCCAACCTTACTAAAGCTCATCATCTCTGAATTTCCCTTTTCAGTCCTACTTATTGGGGGTCTCCAAGTCAAATCACTCACCCTTGCTCTATCCTCTACACTCTTCAATGCCTCAGCATAGGAAACTTTCTGCCCCACTCGAACTGTGGCAATCTCAACCTGTCTGTCTCTCAGAGGCCACTTTGGATCTCCAGCTGCATGAGCGCCCGCACAGTTGACACACAATGCTTTCTCCATCCCCAACCTGGTCTCAGAGAACTTCTTACAGTGGAGACTCCTCAGAGGAGGAAAGAGAGAACCATCTTCCTCAGTGAATTTCAACAACAAGAAAAAATGGTGAAACGTTAAAAGTATACTAAATATATTCACGTCACCAAATAATTTATTAAAACACACTGCTTTGCTTTGACAGTCTACAGTAGCCTCAACATCACTCTGTAGGGTAGCACCATTGTGTAGCCGGAGGACAGTTAGTTTCCGTTCTCCTCTGCATACATTGAATTCATTACAAAACCTAGGAGGCTCATTGTTCTCACCCCCTTCCATAAACGCACACAGTAATTATGACAACTTTTGGAGGACATCCTCCAACCTATCAGAGCTCTTGCAGCATGAACTGACATGTTGCCATCCCAATCAAAGGATCAGAGAATTAATCTAGTACTGAAAACATAAGCTACAGCTAGCTAGTATTGCAGTGCATAAAATGAAATAAGGCCAAAAATGATCGTCCTCCCACATCTTAAACGGCACCGAACACCACTAATTTTGTATTATTATGTAAGTAATTCCGAGACAATTCATTAAGTATGATATGTACGTTTAGTATGGTTAAATAAGACATATGGTTACTTTTGGCAAACATGAAAGGAGGGTGGTTGATCGGGGTTATAATGTGAATGTCTAGCAACCCAAAGGTTGTGAGTTTGAATCTCATCCTGGACAAAATGAACAACTTTTCAACTACTTACCACTTTTTAGCCACTTTGCAACTACTTAACATGTTAGCTAACCCTTCCCCTAACCCTAACCTAACCTTAACCCTTTAACCTAACTTCTAAACTTAACCACTAACCTTAATCCTAACCCCTAGCCTACTGTAGCTAACGTTAGCGAATCTGTAATACCGTGATGTCATTGTCACATCTCAAGAGAAGTAAGTCAGTATGACCCAAATCCAGGCAGGAGAGTAGCGAACATGTATTTACGCCAGTCTGTTTCAGATCTTCAGGTTGACTAGATTGTTACGTGACAGTCCGCAATTTGTACGAGATGCTTGTTGTGAGCAGAGAGGGGCAGCGTTTCTGTTCTATGTATTTGAAAAATGTATTTGAATTACTTCTGAGTTTTCAGTCATTTGAATTACATTGGGCTGAACTACACTCCAACATATAGTATTTTGTAACAAGATACTTTTGATAGCTTACATTTTTTGTCATTTCAAAATATATATATATATTTTTTACAATTTATTTTATTATGTTGGTTCATAATTTTGTCACCACCTTTCCCCCTGCATTAGTATTAGACGTCTGGTGGCACTATCGTGTGACAAGAGTGTTCGCTAAATGAACTAAATAGAAATGTACAGTAAACTGTATGTAAAAATGAACAATTGCAAAGTATGCTGAGTAGTACTCTAATGCACTCGACCCCAGAACAATGGCAATAATATGACCCACTGTGCTTTGCAGTTCATTTTCACCCACATTTACATGTTGGGGATTTAGCAGACACTCTTATCCAGAGTGACTTACAGTCAATGCATTCAACTAAGGTAGATAAACAACATATCAGAGTCATAGCAAGTGAAACGTAAATGTTACTTAGAATGTTGTTGCTGTTTGGGCTGGCTACTGTATTTCTATACTTTAAAATACAAAGTACATGTATTTACGCAACATGTAAAGTGTTGGTCCCATGTTTCTGGAGCTGAAATAAAGATCCCAGAAATCTTCCATATGCACGAAAAGCTTATTTCTCTTAAATTTGTGCACACATTTGTTTATATCCCTGTTAGTGAGCATTTCCCCTTTGCCTAGATAATCCATCCATCTTACAGGTGTGGCATATCAAAAAGCTGATTAAACAGCATGATCATGTCACAGGTGTACCTTGTGCTGGGGACAATTAAAGCCCACTCTAAAAGGTGTAGTTTTTCAGACAACACAATGCCACAGACGTCTCAAGTTTTGAGGGAGTGATGACTTGCTGACTGCAGAAATATCCACCAGAGCTGTTGCCAGATCATTGAATGTCCATAAGCCGCTTCCAACATCGTTTTAGAACATGTGGCAATTACATCCAACCGGCTTCACAACCGCAGACCACGTGTAACCACACCAGCCCAGGACCTCCACATCAGAACAGCACCGTTTTTGTTTAATTTAACATAGCAGTAGGTTTTCTCTTACTGAACGCAGCCCAGCATCCAATTCTTGCCATCTGCCACCAGTCAAGTTGTTTTTACACAGTGGAATTATGCAACAGATGTAAGGCTTTTCTTGATTGGCAGGTATACAGTAGCAGTTAAAAGTTTGGACACACCTACTTGATCTTCTTGATCTTCAACTTCCCTTTGTTGTTCCTTTAAAGTAGATTCCCCTCTCTCTTTCTCTCTGATTAAATGACTTGCATTGCTGCTTTTCAATTTGATCTGTTTTTACTTCAAACACATCAGTTCAAGTAGACTAAAAGTAAATCAATTTAAATATCATAGCAGCTATTTTCTCTCAGCAATCATCGAGATGGCAATAGGCTAGAAGACCGAGAGACACTAGGAAGACGGCAAATGTCAAGTGTATTCTTTTCATCATATTCAAAATTTGCATCAAAATAAATGGCTTACGGTGCCTAAAGTAGTGAAAGAACAAAACCTAAGTGAAAAACTATGATGTTTAGGACAGTAAATCTGCTGTATGAATCCAAATGAGGAACAGGCAGAATTGTACAGCTGAATACACCCACATCAACAAAGTATTCAGTGTCTGGGTATATTTGAAAATATATTTTTCTCATTAAATAATTTTCAGAAAACCAATCTAGGATGGGCTCTATGGAATTACTCCATTATTTTCTATCTATATTTACTTCGGCAAGTCAGTTAAGAACAAACACTTATTTTCGATGATGGCCTAGGAACAGTGTGCTAACTGCCTTGTTCAGGGGCAGAACAACAGATTTTTACTTTGTCAGCTCGGGGATTCGATCCTGCAACCTCTACAAGTCCAACGCTCTAACCACTAGGTTACCTGCCTTCCCTTCATATTTGCAAATTGGTATTGCAGCCTATATTCAAATTGCAGCCTATATTCAAATGATGCGGACATGTTTTCTTAACAACATCCCCGTGAAATGCTTTTATTATTTTTTGTAATAATAGTGCCTGCTGCCCTGGTAAGGGCAGGAGTGAGGTGTCCGTGTAATGAATGCAATAATGTATGAGGACAACAATAATTAATGGCATAGACACAGGTAGCAATGTTATTGCTACTCTCTCCCTCTCCTCTCTCTCTCTCTCTCTCTCTCTCTCTCTCTATATATATATCTCTCTTTCTCAAGTCAACACAACTAAAATTGCTTCATTGGCATGATGTAACAATGTACATAATGCCAAAGAGTACTTTGAAAATTAAGTGATTAATTTACAATTTTACACAAAATTAAAACGGGACAATCGGTAATAATAATCTAGGGTAAGAATAACCATACACATGGACAAAAACAATGGCATAGAGGACATGTGCAGGTTGGTTGGTCTGTCAGACACTGTCCCTCACCTTATAGCAGGCATCTTATGGCAGGCAGGCATCTCTCTCTGTCTCTCTCGCTATCAATTCAATTCAATAGAAAAGGTTTGATTGGCACACAGCAAATTGACCAGAGTTACCTCGTGTTGATTTTTCAGTGTAACATTTCTACTGTTGATTAATGAGTTACATTAACTCTGTAAGAGTAAAAATAACTGTCAGCGGTGTACAAGAACCCCAGTGTTGGTGTTAATAATGGTTGAGTTGGATTGTGTCAGTTTTACTCTGTGGAGCGTATAAGCGCCCGTATACTTGGTTGGGTTTGCTCCTAGCAGAACTCGGCTAGGCGAAGCCAATGCCTGTGCCTCACATACTCCCTTAAAAGACCTTCGAATGAAAAACAAGAAAAAGGTTTGTCCCTCTTGAGACGCCATAGCAACAATATACCCAGTATACGCATCCTTAAATTTGTCAGAATTAATCTAAGATCAATCAAGAAATCTGTAATTAATTTAGACGTTTTTTGCCAAAGATGTCTTAGTTGTGTAATTTTATATCTAACTAGGATGTTTGATACAGTATAACTGTTTCGACTGGTAAGCAGGTTATAAACACTCCCATCAAAACCATGCCCATCGCTATCATATTTCCCAGCAAGCTCTGCTGTAGGTTGATTTTTTTTTGGAATTGTTTTAATATCATTTTTTTTTTTGGCATTGCTTGATTGATTAATCTTATGCTACACAAGTATAAATAACATATTTTTCTAAACTAATTCAATAATTTCGTCATTTGCCCATCACTGGCATATGTTTTGGCAGTTTAAAATGTTTTAGGTAGTCTCCTTTATCAAAGTTCCTAAACCTCACAGTCATTCTGAATGCAGGTTCCAACAGTTGGAATACAAATTCCAACTGTTGGATATCCTAACCCTGACTGGATTCCAAGCCAGTGTAATGTGACTAGCAGGCATGAAGTGGCATGTAAACCAGGAGTTTCAGGCAGCTGTGTAAGGGTAAAGCTAGGCCTTCAAAGTAAGGCCTTATGATATATTTAATGTATTGTTATAAAGATTTGAATGATAACATTCAGCTAGGAACTCACTTGGTGAAGGCCATAGGACTGAACATGAATAAATTCAACAACCATGTCTCAGTCACTAACAAATACAGCCATGGTTTGTAACTCTACAAGTCGCACAAAATTGGGATACCTAGTCAGTTGTACAACTGAATGCATTCAATTGAAATGTGCTGACTTAATAGACATCCACATCTTCGGTGCCCAGGGAACAGTGGGTTAAATGCCTTGTTCAGGGGAAGAGCAACAGATTTTTACCTTGTCAGCTCAGGGATTCGATCCAGCAACCTTTCGGTTACTGGCCCAATACTCCTCACCAGGTTACACTGGAAAATACACAAACTAGGCTTTAACCAAACAGTGTTAAAACAACAGCCCAAAATGAGTTACTGTAAACTATAGGTGTTAATTTCCTAACACTGAGAAAGTGCAACACTGAATCATTTGCTATGCATTGAAAGTGTTAACACATACATTTCTATATGTTTGTTTTGGCAATGTATCAAATCAACAATGATAGACATCTCTCTCTCTCTCTCTCTCTCTCTCTCTCTCTCTCTCTCTCTCTCTCTCTCTCTCTCTCTCTCTCTCTCTCTCTCTCTCTCTCTCTCTCTCTCTCTCTCTCTCTCTAGCCAGCTCCTCCCCTTACGATGAGGGCTGTCGCTCTGGATAAGAGCGTCTGCTAAATGACTTAAATGTAAAATGTAAATGTGGGTACCACAGTCTCTCATCTACCTGTGCCCGCGTGAGTATGTTTATGGAGCACCGCACGTGCCCGCGCATCATTTTCTGACGGCACTAATCTGGAAGCTCTCTCCTTGGGCTCGTGGCATCGACTGGTGCCCGCGTGCCAGAAGACTACTGTCCCAATTTTTCAACTCGGGATAAGACATTTAAGTCTATATCGACGATTATACTAACTTTTAAATATTGTGTGAAAGTTATAGCATATCGACGTTTTTGGAGACTCGGTGGAATTAGTCGGTTGCTTCGTTTTACATTAGGATAACCGTATTTTGATCTAGTCAAAAAATTTATCGAGAACGGTAAGTAGCCTTCACTCTAGGTTTCTCTGTATTGTATGCGTTTAGCCTGCTGTTATTTTTTTTCAAAGCTACAGTGCAGCCTGTGCATGTGAACTGCGTCAGTGTGTTGTTTGACAGGATGTGTGAGTGGGCACGGAGCTGCGCTGATAAAGGGGTGGGGGGGCAGAGTTGATTTGCCTCAGTGTGCTGATGGCTCAAGCTTCATCGTATTACAGGGGTGGATGTGTGCAGTATTAGTGATTATATTGATGAAGATGTTATAAGACATTCTAATAGATGATAAGGGGTTCCTAAAGTTTTCATGAAATGTGGTGTGTAGCAGCGGTGTGTGCGCGTGAGATGCGCGACAGCGCGGAACGTACTGTAGGCCTATCCTACCGCTGAACAGTGAATATGAGCGAAGTACGCCCCCTTGCCGGTGAACGCCCAGTCCGGATGCGGTCCCATGCTCTCCTGTCCATCACTCTGTCAACGCCAGTTAAAACACCCCGACGGAGTTTTCCCATTCATAATCATAGAGTAAAGCAGAGGTTTTTAAACTAGGTTATTCATTTGAACTCTAACTCAGTTTAACTGTCCCTCTTTCCAGGATAACGAGGAGGAAGACACTTCGACCATGGTTGTGTTTACACAGAATGACTGAAACTATATTTCCAAAGAGCAACCGATGCGAGGGACGACGCGAGGGACGAGTACATTTATGGATGGTCTTGGTAGGGCACATTGGAACTCCATTACTGTGTGAATAGCCTACAATTGACTTTTGCTTCCAGGACTCTCCCTTTCGTTCTACCTTTGGGTCTGGAGTTTGTGGTTCTGTCTCTCTGGGATTGTAGTTTTGAGGGAGAGTGTGGTGTCATGTCTTGGATATAGACCTTGCTATGAGTCTGGCGTGGAAAGTACCTCGTGGAAGGTGTGCAGCGGGCTACAGACTGGAAGGACTCGACATCGGCAACTGATAGGCTACCCCCGTTTTTACCGAGCGTAATGCACCTGGCATGAAGACAGAGAATGGATATTATTTGGGAACTATTTATTATTCTTCACGCCAATTTCATCATCTGTGTATCAGGTAAGTTTTCAGTCATTGATATTGGTGGGTCCGGTGCGAGACGGACAAAAGGGCAGGTGCATGAGAACGCAGGGAGGAACATTGATAAGGAAGTTGTGAAATGTTGCAGAAAACGTTGAAATGAATGAAAACCTTGTAATGAATGATGTACGCGGTCGATAGTCTGTTCAGTTGATAGGCCAATTGATATAGAATGAATTGATCGGAAACATTTGAGAACGAAGACATTTACAGATCAGAATCTGCCTGAAACTCTGATTTCACTTAGTTGTGGATGTCACTGGGAACATATACAATAGGGTAGCCTATAAGATTGTACCCCAAAATATGTTTTTGCTGTATTTCATTATGTTCAGTATTGAATTATGCAAGTGTTAGCAACTGATATCAATTATGTCAACTGAACGAATGATTACACGAGGAGAGAGGTCGTGTGAGAATGATTTCGTTGAATGGGAAACAATTCATCAATATTATAATTCATTCGACAGATTTCTTTAATAGGTTTAGACTTGGAGCTGAAGTTTTCGTCAGGCGAAATCGAGGTTTATTTCGTTAAATTGTGAATGCAAAGTTTGGGGAAAATATCCTAGAACCGTATTACCACTACTGTTGAACTCTTATGACGAGACACTTATCCTGTGCTACACGTGCATGAATAACCAAGGTACTGATACGGGTTTCAGTGGAGGGAGTGGGCTAAATGGGAACGCATGCACTGGTCATGGCGCGAGGGCTGTTCCAGAACTATTAGCCTACAGCTGTTAGACTGTTCATGTGAGTGGATAGGTGCTGCGTAGTAGATAGGAACATTATTGACTTATCTTTATTATGTCAGGCTTGGAGCTAAAATATCAAATTAGTTCGAGTTCCATCGAAAGGGTTAATACTTGTGCGCGTCGGTGAGAGCTGTTTGGGTTGAAGCGCCGCTGGGCTGTACCGTCATGCGTACCCCCGTTGACTATTAAGTCAAATGCATTAGCAAGATCCATAATTAATGAAATGCAAGTCCAGATGCCAACAATTTCTTATACCACCATTGGAGACGAATGTAATATTGTTTGCAGGGAATCTTTGCGTACAGTAGAGGCATATAGACTAGACTACCCGCCGGCTCTCATATCAAACTCCGATGATACTCGTACAACCTAATATTGAAGCAGGTACCCGTCAAGGGCTGAGTGCTGTACTTGAGAGGCATGTGCCCAATCATTCCCTGTGACGACCAGGGATGTGCGCAAAACCTCCCTCCTTCCCCTCCTCTCTGAGCGCATGTATTACGCACGACTGTCGTATGGAATTTCCACATCTCCCCTCGAGCCTGACTGCAAATTATGATTATAGGCTAGTTATAAATGACCACTCACGCACGTCCCTCTCCTCCTTCCCCTCCCCTTTATCTGTTTCCCCATTTTTTTAGGAGGGATGTGTGCAATAATTTGCTGTTCCTCTTGGGTCCGTAGTGAATGGACGTTATTACATTACACACGTTATTACAGACTTGCCAGTGTTGCTTAATATATAAAAATTGTAAAATATGTAGACTAGCTGCCAAGCCTTATGCACATATAATCCCTCCCCCTCTTTCGCACAGGCCTGCTATTTCCATGGTAACTCAAGTTTGATACCAGCGGGAATGTGTTTGAGGAGAGTAGCCTACATAATATTGTAGACTGGAAAGGTTATCTTTAAACATGCCCAGACTGCTCTTTTCCGCAAAAGGTCATTGAAGACACACCATGATGATCAGTTTAAAAACATGCTCTTGAACCTTGGCAGCAAGTATTTTTTTAAACCTCCCGCTTTGGGCTGGATGTGTCCATGTGTAGTTCATACATGCATAATATATTAGCATACTGTTTTATCTCAATTAGCCATGAAATTTCTAGTTTAAAAGCAACTGTTTTTGCCGGAGAGTACTACTTACAGAACTACTGCTAAAAGTATACAAAAAAAAGAGAATGTCATCAATTATGTAAAAGGTTAAAGGTTTGAAAGAGTACAGTATTACATGGCTTAGTCTCCTAAAATGATACTATAGGCACAACATAACGTAGTGCGTAAAAATCATCTGTCCTCGGCTTGCAACACTCATTACTGGATTCCATACGGCCTCAGGAAGCAACAATCAAAACAACTGTTCTTCAGGAGCTTCATGAAATGGGTTTCCATGGCTGAGCTGCCGCACACAAGCCTAAGATCACAATGAGCAATGCCAAGCATCACTCTGGACTGATGAATCACGCTTCACCATCTTGCAGTCTGACGGACAAATCTTGGTTTGGCGGATGCCAGGAGAATGCTACCTGCCCGAATGCATAGTGCCAACTGTAAAGTTCGGTGGAGGAGGAATAATGGTCTGGGGCTGTTTTTCATGGTTTGGACTAGGTTCCTTAGTTCCAGTGAAGTGAAATCTTAACGCTACAGCATACAATGACATTGTAGACGATTCTGTGCTTCCAACGTTTTGGTAACAGTCTGCGGAAGGCCCTTTCCTGTTTTTCCATGACAATGCCCCCGTGCACAAAACGAGGTCCATACATACATGGTTTGTTGAGATTGGTGGGAAGAACTTGACTGGCCTGCACAGACCCTGACCTCAAATCCATCAAACACCTTTTGGATGAATTGGAACACAGACTGCAAGCCAGAATCAGTGCCCGACCTCACTAATTCTCTTGAGGCTGATTTGAAGCAAGTCCCTGCAGCAATGCAGTAATGTTCCAACGTTTAGTGGAAAGGCTTTCCATAAGAGTGGAGGCTGTTATAGTAGCAAAGGGGGGACCAACTCCATATTAATTACCATGATTTTGGAATGAGATGTTCAACTAGGTGGTGTCCACATACTGTCCACATCTCTCTCTCTCTCTCTCTCTCTCTCTCTCTCTCTCTCTCTCTCTCTCTCTCTCTCTCTCTCTCTCTCTCTCTCTCTCTCTCTCTCTCTCTCTCTCTCTCTCTCTCTCTCTCTCTCTCTCTCTCTCTCTCTCTCTCTCTCTCTCTCTCTCTCTCTCTCTCTCTCTCTCTCTCTCTCTCTCTCTCTCTCTCTCTCTCTCTCTCTCTCTCTCTCTCTCTCTCTCTCTCTCTCTCTCTCCCTCGTTCTCGGGAGATGTAGGGATTTGGAGCTGGTTTGACTGAAGCATCATCTCCAAATATTGCACAGGTGTCTGGAATCAAACGGTTCTCCGCTCTTCTAATTCCCCCAGCCCCATCCATTCTCCCCTAAAAGGACTAGGCTCATATTGGCAGTTATCAGTCTCAAGGATGTTGTAAAAGGTTCCTCTATTATTCAATCCCCTATATAACAGACTGGGTCATGAACCCGGGTTGCTCACTCGACTCAAGGTTGCATTAGCCCACTGAGTTAAAGCCGTTTTCGCTGTGAGGTCTCATGCAAGCTTACTCGTTACATGATCGTAGTTTCCTGAAGCACATCTGTTACACGCTAACATTTAACACGATCCACGCTTCCAATGCAACCGTTGTCTTCTTTGTTTTCCTGCCCGTCTGAGTTTTACAGACGCCAGATACAGTCCATCCATCATCAGTAGACCTGTAGCCTCTAACAGAGGGGGATAAACACACCCTTGGGTCAATACAGTGATCCAAGACATCCTCTGAATATAATACATACATCAAAACATGTTAGATGGGTCACTGGCTTACTGTAGAACATCTCTCTCCCCTGAGTCTGGATTGGAAGAGAATAGAGCATTACCCATGTGCACATGTATTAATCCAGTAATTACGTGGGGTCAAAGCAGACAATTATATGTGTTTGAAAACTCAGTAATGTTGGTAGTTAAGTCCGTGTGTAAGTAGAAATGTCCAACTCGGGCCGTCTAATTATTCCAGTCTCCCAATTGGTTTGTTCATTAACCCGTCTCCCCTGCGACCCTGCTTACTTGAATAATGTGTTCTTAGTCAATGTACCTTGTAGATTGCTTGAAGCTCTAAATGGGAAAATGACAGACAATTGCTGACCACACAACCTGCATATTCACTATGTAGTTGCGCGGGGCAACGGGTCTGACAAACACAAAAGACTTCTAAAACAATCCATCTCTCTAAACCGAATCATTTCCATGTTCCATAAGATTACAGTCTATATAACTTCAACAGATAAATACTATATCATACCATCCCCCTGTACAGCAGTAGTAACTGCCTATCATACTCATATCTACGCTTCCCATGGTTGGAGAGGATAGAGAGGAACAGTTTAAACCCATTCACTTCAATTAAAACCCATTCACTTCAATTAGTTACTGACTGAGAACTGTGATATTAATGACAGTTGAATGCTGCTGTTTACTCTTCCGGCTAAAGAGCGTCTCTCATTCGTTTAGAGGGGAGGCATTTACTCTACCATTAGAAATCAGAGCAGGCAGCATTCATGCATTCTCCGGCACAACGGCTAAAACGGCACTAATTCACCGGCTTTAATTCAAAAGTTCAACATGGGACCCCTTCACTTTCATGTTGGAGGCTCATTTGGGTGACTGCAGGAGGCCTAAATATCTCTCACTCACTCTATCGTTTCCTCCCACTCCCTCCCTCTCTCTGAAGTAGGCACAATACCTTTGTGAAAGGTACATCTAATATTTTTATTAATTTGCATGATTTTATTCCTGTCTGTAGCCTGGTAGAATTTATTTAAGTGTTGATAAAGCGTTTAAGCAAGGTTTTAATTTGTATTTTATGTCCCTGAAGCAATACTCTGTGTATTGCTTTAGTTTTTTTTTATCCAAAGTGAGATCATAAAATAATTACTGCGCTTGCTGCTTATTTATTGTGCTGTGTTTGTTATTCACTTCGCTGGAAAACAAATCTGTTCGCTTCTCACAGTTTCCCGATATCCGTACAAACCTATTCCATGAATATTACAGTGTTACAGATGAATGTATCCATATATATATGTCATTCCAACTGTCAACTATCTTCAACTTCAACCACCTTAACCTTCTCAAACATAGACCAAAGAGAAAAGACTACAAGACAATAAAGAGTTTTTTTTGAATGAATACCCTTTTAACACACAGACTGGTTTCCCTCAGAGAGAACACAGGAACTGGAGTATCCCTGTGTATCCAGTCATATGGGACTGAAGCGTCTCCGTGCTGCTGGGGTCTGCAGTCAACCTGTCCTCCCTGACTGTGTGTCTCAAACCAACATCCCCACTCCTGTCCCTAACCGCCTCTGCCTGTCTGGACCGCATGGCCACTGTGTGAGTGTGTGAGTGAGCGAGAGAGAGAGAGAGAGAGAGAGAGAGAGTGTGTGTTTTTTTTTTGGCGTGGTGTGTGTGTGTGTGCCACTCAGATCACCCTCTCTGTCAAGTCTATCAGCCTGTCAGAATGACACGACCTCCACACAGCTGTAATTTACTAGAGGGAGCTGTTTGTTTGTGTATGTGACTGGAGCAGAGCGTGGTTTAACTGCCAAAACAGCACAGGGCCTCACCATGGTACCACATTGCAGGGTAGCATGAGTAATGCGCAAGCACATAAGCAAGCACTGATAGCCACCGTACAATAATTGCACACACACACACACACACACACACACACACACACACACACACACACACACACACACACACACACACACACACACACACACACACACACACACACACACACACACACACACACACACACACACACACACACACACACACACACACACACACACACGGCACTCTCTACAGTGTCCCAATTCGCCTCCACAGCCCTGTCAGGAACGCAAACTCTCCAGTCACTAATCTGATAATCCTGTGCAGATGTGTGTCCAGTAATGGGGATATAACGCAGGGTGTACTTTACTGTCTGTGTGAGAGAGACAGAGCCAGACAATATTCAGCCTCCTGTAGTATCCTCTTTCAGTATCCTGATGCAGTTGTTTTTGTTTACCCTTCTTCCGTGATAATTGGTGATCATGCCTGTAACACAAATACACAATTTGCACACTATGCAGTCTCTTGACACAACCAGGTGTGCACCGGCACTAAGTATTATACCACAATAATATAGGAAAGAGGAGCCAACTGCAGAATGCAACAGAGTACTTATTATTGCTCCCATCTGTCACATGCAATTATGATATCTTTCTCATAATGATGCACCAAATACTCCAATCAACAGAATAAACCAAAAAACCACTTCAACTACAATAACATTCTGAGTAACAGGTTACAGATTTGTTTCTCTTCTTGCTATGACATTGATATGTTGCTGTTTATGTACCTTAGTTGAATGCACTGACTGTCAGTCACTCTGGATAAGAGTATAACTGTATTGTACTCTACTGTATTGTATTGTACTATACTCTACTTTTCTTTATTGTACTGTGTACTGTAATTTACTGTAATCTGCTGTGCTTTACTGAACTGTAACTGTGCTGTCAAAACTTGTGAAACATAGATGTCTAGGATTGGTTAATCAAGGCTGGTCCGACTGCACAAAAAAAAAATATATATGAAAAAATGAAGGCCATCGTAAAATGCTTGACTCCTTGACTATAGAACATCCCACAAATCTAAAAGCAGGACCAGTGGAATTATGGGGCTAGTATAAGGAGATTCCACTATATGACACTTTTTATGGCCACTGAATCTCACATATGTACCGTCCTTTGTTTCGAAATAGCAAAGCAGGTAGTACCTATGTGTAGAAAAGCACAGTTTGAGTTTTCTCTTCAGATCTACTTTTGGATCCAGGTAGACCCATTAAGAAGTGTAATCCAGGTAGACCCATTAAGAAGTGTAATCCAGGTAGACCCATTAAGAAGTGTAATCCAGGTAGACCCATTAAGAAGTGTAATCCAGGTAGACCCATTAAGAAGTGCAATCCAGGTAGACCCATTAAGAAGTGTAATCCAGGTAGACCCATTAAGAAGTGTAATCCAGGTAGACCCATTAAGAAATGTAATCTGGGTAGACCCATTAAGAAGTGTAATCCAGGTAGACCCATTAAGAAGTGTAATCCAGGTAGACCCATTAAGAAGTGTAATCCAGGTAGACCCATTAAGAAGTGTAATCTAGGTAGACCCATTAAGAAGTGTAATCCAGGTAGACCCATTAAGAAATGTAATCTGGGTAGACCCATTAAGAAGTGTAATCCAGGTAGACCCATTAAGAAGTGTAATCCAGGTAGACCCATTAAGAAATGTAATCTGGGTAGACCCATTAAGAAGTGTAATCCAGGTAAACTCATTAAGAAGTGTAATCCGGGTAGACCCATTAAGAAATATAATCTGGGTAGACCCATTAAGAAGTGTAATCCAGGTAGACCCATTAAGAAGTGTAATCCAGAAGGACCCATTAAGAAGTGTAATCCAGGTAGACCCATTAAGAAGTGTAATCCAGGTAGACCCATTAAGAAATGTAATCTGGGTAGACCCATTAAGAAGTGTAATCCAGGTAGACCCATTAAGAAGTGTAATCCAGGTAGACCCATTAAGAAATGTAATCTGGGTAGACCCATTAAGAAGTGTAATCCAGGTAGACCCATTAAGAAGTGTAATCCAGATAGACCCATTAAGAAGTGTAATCCAGGTAGACCCATTAAGACGTATAATGCAGGTAGACCAATTAAGAGGTGTAATCCAGGTAGACCCATTAAGAAGTGTAATCCAGGTAGACCCATTAAGACGTATAATGCAGGTAGACCCATTAAGAAGTGTAATCCAGGTAGACCCATTAAGAAGTGTAATCCAGGTAGACCCATTAAGAAGTGCAATCCAGGTAGACCCATTAAGAAGTGTAATCCAGGTAGACCCATTAAGAAGTGTAATCCATGTAGACCCATTAAGATGTATAATGCAGGTAGACCAATTAAGAGGTGTAATCCAGGTAGACCCATTAAGGGGTGCAATCCAGGTAAACCAATTAAGACGTATAATGCAGGTAGACCAATTAAGAGGTGTAATCCAGGTAGACCCATTAAGGGGTGCAATCCAGGTAAACCAATTAAGAAGTGTAATCCAGGTAGACCCATTAAGAAGTGTAATCCAGGTAGACCCATTAAGGGGTGCAATCCAGGTAGACCCATTAAGACGTATAATGCAGGTAGACCAATTAAGAGGTGTAATCCAGGTAGACCCATTAAGGGGTGCAATCCAGGTAAACCAATTAAGAAGTGTAGATGTTCTGAAACTTGCCACTGGACTAGAAGTACCACCTTTGTGGTTTTCAAATGCAATCGTTACCACAATAGAGGAAAACACAAAGACGTTAATTTTAGCTATCTCAATTGCTGATGGATGGAAGGACGCTAGCTTTTCAAAACCCTTTTTAAAGTGAATCCTTTCTTTGCTAAGTGATGAAAAACAATAGAAAGAAAATGTTTCTCTGTTAAAAACAGCAACACTTTTCAAGACAGAGAGAGAGACGGAGTTGATCTCATAGAACCCTCAAACTCAACTCTGGACCTCGAAGCCAGTTCCACTGCATTTTCTTTCATTCTTCCCCTTTAATCAGGGACTGATTTAGACCAGGAACACCAGGTGTATGCAATTAATGATCAGGTAGAACAGGAAACCAGCAGGCTCTGGACCTCGTAGAGTAAGAGTTGAGTACCCCTGCCCTAGAGCTTTCTCTTCGGCGATACCGTATATTGATATGAACCAGATTATTCATGTAGTCGGCCCTGTTTTTTAAACCGGCGACCCAGTGGTTTCTGGCCAGCCTCTTTATCCCGACTCGCTAATCTATAGGCTACCTGGCAAAACACTCCTGGCTATAGCTATATAGCTATGCTATAGCAAAGCACCCAATTCCCAGCTCGCCCATCGTATAGAGAACAACCTATCTATGCTATAGCAAAGCACCCAATTCCCAGCTCGCCCATCGTATAGAGAACAACCTGTCTGTGGAGGCAGCCAAAGAAGATTGAGAAAGATTGAGGAGTGTTAGGAAGTCTCCCACGCGTAGCATATTGCTCGCTGCATTTTGGTATAGGAAAGCAAATGCAGATGGTTTGGCTTGATTGAGAGTGTCCTCGAGGGGATGGGCCCCTGACACACACACACAGCTGGGGTCATTATAGGGCCCCACAAACAGGAGCGGTGTGAGTGATAATTGTCTCATAAGTCAATAAGCACAGCTGTTGAAAAGGTCAAGTTTCATTTATGGACAGACGCGTGTTGCTACTGTCTCACTCCGCTTACCCCCCCCTCTCTCTCTCTCTCTCTCTCTCTCTCTCTCTCTCTCTCTCTCCATCTTTATACATATATATATATCCTCCTCTATCCTTCCCACCCCCCTCTCTCACACACACACACACACTCTCTCTCTCTCTCTCTCTCCCTCTCTTTATCTTTCTCTGTTTCTTTCTGCATGGCTGAGCAGGTGGATTGCCATGGTGTCGTGCTGAATATTAATGGCAGAGTTATATGAAAAGTGTTTATTTACAGAGCCTCTTTGCATTTATAGGGGGTTGACAGGGACAGGCCAGGCTAGGCCGAGGTAGGCCGAGAGCACAGGGACAGGCCAGGGTAGGCCCGGGGAAGGCTAGGCCGGGATAGGCCGGAGTAGGCCGGACTCACAGGGACAGGCCAGGCTGGGGTAGGCCAGAGGGACAGTCTGGGCCGGGGTAGGCCGGACTCACAGGGACAGGCCAGGCTGGGGTAGGCCAGAGGGACAGTCTGGGCCGGGGTAGGCCGGACTCACAGGGACAGGCCAGGCTGGGGTAGGCCGGAGGGACAGCCTGGGCTGGGGTAGGCCGGACTCACAGGGACAGGCCAGGCTGGGGTAGGCCGGAGGGACAGGCTAGGCCGGGGTAGGCCGGACTCACAGGGACAGGCCAGGCTGGGGTAGGCCGGAGGGACAGGCTGGGCTGGGGTAGACCGGACTCACAGGGACAGGCCAGGCTGGGGTAGGCCGGAGGGACAGGCTAGGCCGGGGTAGGCCGGAGGGACAGGCTGGGCCGGGGTAGGCCGGACTCACAGGGACAGGCCAGGCTGGGGTAGGCCGGAGGGACAGGCTGGGCTGGGGTAGACCGGACTCACAGGGACAGGCCAGGCTGGGGTAGGCCGGAGGGACAGGCTAGGCCGGGGTAGGCCGGAGGGACAGGCTGGACCGGGGTAGGCCGGACTCACAGGGACAGGCCAGGCTGGGGTAGGCTGGAGGGACAGGCTGGGCCGGGGTAGGCCGGAGGGACAGGCTGGGCCGGGGTAGGCCGGACTTACAGGGACAGGCCAGGCTGGGGTAGGCTGGAGGGACAGGCTGGGCCGGGGTAGGCCGGACTCACAGGGACAGGCCAGGCTGTGGTAGGCTGGAGGGACAGGCTGGGCCGGGGTAGGCTGGAGGGACAGGCTGGGCCGGGGTAGGCCGGACTCACAGGGACAGGCCAGGCTGGGGTAGGCTGGAGGGACAGGCTGGGCCGGGGTAGGCTGGAGGGACAGGCTGGGCCGGGGTAGGCCGGACTCACAGGGACAGGCCAGGCTGGGGTAGGCTGGAGGGACAGGCTGGGCCGGGGTAGGCCGGACTCACAGGGACAGGCCAGGCTGGGGTAGGCTGGAGGGACAAGCTGGGCCGGGGTAGGCTGGAGGGACAGGCTAGGCCGGGGTAGGCTGGCGGGACAGGCTGGGCCGGGGTAGGCCGGACTCACAGGGACAAGCTTGGGTTGGGCAATATGGCCAAAATATCATATCATGGTATTTTTAAAATGTTTGACGGTATGACTGTATTTTATGTTTTTTATTAATAAAAGTTCTACATTTGCTTTATGAGTAGTGTGTTACCCTACGGTGGCAACACATAGATTCTAAATGATTTCAATGCGTCTTTCTCCATTCTAATTGTTTTATACTGTTAAATTCAACTTCAACCTAAAATAATTTCCTGCATTTCCATCAATTTCTGCATTTCCTGCACTCAGTTGAGATCATTTCCAAACTGCCACGATATGTGTAAAAATAGTAGGCCTTATTTTTTACCAAATGTTGCAATTTTGATTTAAATCAAAACACTTTGAGTGAACTTTTGAAATCATGGAAATAGAATGTTTATTATAATTCTATAGCTGGAATATAAATAATAGTGGGCACTTTGAATACAGTGTTGTTTGGCATGGCAACGAATGAAAATGCCATGGAAAAGTTATTGTGACAGGATAGGAACCAAAGTGATATTCAGTATTTCATAGGGGACCCTGTAATCTTTGGCTACATAAATTCTTTATTCATATAGCCAACATATTCCTGCTTCCTCTTTGATTTAGAAGATGCTGTTGCAAAATCAACATGCTGATTTAAGCCTCCACCCTTACTGGTATCAGGCTGTATTAGCTAGTTACATTTGCTCTGATTCAGTACTTTTATTAGCTAGCGATTACTAGCGATTAGCATTAGTGGCTAACAGGATTTAGCTTAATTTGCTAAGAAAATACAAACTAGCTGTTTGCAGATGTAAGAAACACAAACTAATATTGTAATTATATAACTCATGTGGTTTTATATTAAGATCAAATTGGAAGCAACATCGTTGTCACATTGTTGCATGTGCTGCATTGACCATGCAGACTGAACTAAAGTGTCTCGTGGTCAAGCAACAACAAATGCGCTCCTTGAGTAACAGGGTGGGACTAGGTCTGTGTGAAAGTGGCATGGAGAGAGAGAGAGCGGGGAGGGATGACTCAAGTAGTGGAGTAAACTATAAAAATGGAAGTTACACACAGCGTATCACATTTAACAAACCAAACATTAAAATACCGTTATAGAAGTTAAAGTAAAATCCCAAACCGGTCTGTGCATATATACCGGTATATAGTAAAATACGGTACACCACCCAGCCCTAGGACAAGCCAGGCTGGGTTAGGCCGGACACACAGGATTCTTGAGTATGAGAGAATAGTTGGTTTTGTGTGTCAGCACTAGCAATCCCCCGCTCTAGAAATCATCATACTGCTTGGACTGCAGGTTTGTGTCCTGGATTCCTGTTAAGTAGCAGTTATCTGCTTGCCATCTTGAAAGCAGAGCAGGCTAATGCTAGCAGTGCTAGCTAACCAGTGTTTTATCCATGGCAAATGCATCAGGTGTGAGAGGTTTTCAGTCACAAGATGAATATATGCAGGAATTTGGAAAATGGACAGGGATTTGTCTGCCCTAAATGCAACACCATCAAGCAGTTTAGGGATGAGATGCTCCTGCTTTCTAAGTAGACCTAGTGACTAGTGATGTGCCTTTAATTCATGTGATGACTGTTGTTTATCAAATAATGACCAACTATGATTCATTGTTACCAGATTAAATTAATCAATTGACTCATTAGTAATTTGGGGCACCATAGAATAAGTTGTTTAACGAGTTACCATCTCCCAAATTAAAGTTATATATCGATAACAGTCACTTATGAATCATTACCACATATCAGTCTCATTGTTTAAGTCGCAAACATCTTGAATCTGCACAAACACAGAGTCGTACTGATCATTCTGTACCACACAAATTGATTTGATTATTTATTTACTAACAAACTAAATGATAACACAGGATACACACACGCACACACACACACACACACACACACGCACGCACGCACGCACGCACGCACGCACACACACACACACACACAGCATAGGTAATTGGTTAGAAACGTAATACGATGAAAACAGGTCCCTAGCGGACTAACACAATATGACACTTGTTACAAAGGAATTAGAGTTAAAGAGAGAGAGAGGAAGTGAAAGAGAAAAAGACATTTGGGAACTACGCTCACAGTAATCCTAATACCTTGCCCCGAACTGGCGCTCTTATGGGTAAGAAGTAATGCATGTATTTACAGTTGAAGTCGGATGTTTACATACACTTAGGTTGTAGTCATTAAAACTTGTTTTTCAACCACTCCACAAATGTCATGGCAACAAACCATCGTTTTGGCAAGTTGGTTAGGTCATCTACTTTGTACATGACTCAAGTCATTTTTCCAACAATTGTTTACAGACAGATTATTCCACTTACAATTCACTGTATCCCAATTCCAGTGGGTCAGAAGTTTACATACACTAAGTTGACTGTGCCTTTAAACAGCTTGGAAAATTCCAGAAAATGATGTCATGGCTTTAGAAGCATCTGATAGGCTAATTGACATAATTTGAGTCAATTGGAGGTGTACCTGTGGATGTATTTCAAGGCCTACCTTCAAACTCAGTGCCTCTTTGCTTGACATCATGGGGAAATCAGCCAAGACCTCAGAAAAAAAATTATAGACCTCCACAAGTCTGGTTCATCCTTAGGAGCAATTTCCAAAGGCATGAAGGTACCACGTTAATCTGTACAAACAACAGTATGCAAGTATAAACACCATGGGACCACGCAGCATTCATACCCCTCAGGAAGGAGACGCGTTCTGTCTGCTAGAGATTTAGTTACTTTGGTGCAAAAAGTGCATATCAATCCCAAAGGACCTTGTGAAGATGCTGGAGGAAACAGGTACAAAAGTATCTGTATCCACAGTAAAATTAGTCCATAATTGACATAACCTGAAAGTCCGCTCATCAAGGAAGAAGCCACTGCTCCAAAACCGTCATAAAAAAGCCAGACTACGGTTTGCAACTCCACATGGGGACAAAGATTGCACTTTTTGGAGAAATGTCCTCTGGTCTGATGAAACAAAAATAGAACTGTTTGGCCACAATGACCATTGTTAGGTTTGGAGGAAAAAAGGGGAGGCTTGCAAGCCGAAGAACAGCATCCCAACCGTGAAACACAGAAGTGACAGCATCATGTTGTGGGGGTGCTTTGCTGCAGGAGGGACTGGTGCACGTCACAAAATAGATGGCGTCATGAGAAAGGAAAATTATTTGGATATGTAGGCAGCATCTCAAGGCATCAGTCATGAAGTTAAAGCTTGGTTGCAAATGGGTCTTCCAAATGGACAATGACCCAAAGCATACATCCAAAGTTGTGGAAAAATGGCTTAAGGAAATCGAAGTCAAGGTATTGGAGTGACCATCACAAAGCCCTGACCTCAATCCCATGTATAATTTGTGGGCAGAAATGAAAAAGCGTGTGCGTGCAAGGAGGCCTACAAACCTGACTCAGTTACATTAGCTTTGTCAGGAGGAATGGTGTCACGAGTTCGACCGAGGGTGTATCCCCTTCCCGGGTGGGTGGAGCTCGGCGGTCGTCGTCACCGGCCTATTAGCTGCCACTGATTGTTTTTCCTCCCCCTCCTTGTATGTTTAGTGGTAGCACCTGTTTTTGTTAATTAGTTTTTTCTTTATTAGTCAGCCGGCCCGCCTGGTTGTTGTGCGGGATTATTTCATTGTAACCTTCGGCTCTGTTGTAAAGGTACGTGTTAGTGCCTGGTCGTGTATTTTTCCATTGTATTTTTTGATTCCCTGTGTTTTGGGAACGTACTTTTGTGAGCACCCTGTGGTGCGTTGGTGCTATTAAAAGACGCACAGCATTGAACTCTGTCTCCTGCATTTGACTTCACACCCACGACACCCGGAGCATTACAAATGGGCCAGAATTCACCCAACATATTGTGGGAAGCTTGTGGAAGGCTACCCGAAACGTTTGACCCAAGTTAAACAATTTAAAGGCAATCCTACCAAATACTAATTGAGTGTATGTAAACATCTGACACACCTGGAATGTGATGAAACAAATAAAAGCTGAAATGAATCATTCTCTCTACTATTATTCTCACATTTCACATTCTTAAAATAAAGTGGTAATCCTAATTGACCTAATACCTGGAATTTTCACTAGGATTAAATGTCAGGAATTGTGAAAAACTGAGTTTATATATATTTGGCAAAGGTGTATGTAAACTTCTGACTTCAACTGTACGTGTTGAAGGTCTTGGTGGTGTATCTCTGTTGCACCCAGGACTTCATGAAAAGGGTTCCGCTTTGTGAAATGAGTCCTACTGGGCCTTCTCCTTAGTTCGTACGTGTAAGGCTCTGATTGTCCACAAGAGGTCACAATGTCCTTCGCCTTAGTTGTCTGTGTTTACTTTCACTCGTTCTGGAAGAGTGGTCTTCTGAGTTGTGATGAGAGCAGTGTGGTCGACGATGATATGAAGAGAATAACCGGATGATGCTACTTAAATTCACTTTCTTAGATAGAGTACTTAGAAGAGCTTCTCAACCGTAACATTGATTGTTAGAAAGGCTACTTTGTCTTCTTCAACTCGTGTTGATTTCCAGGGTCGTGATCGATGGAGACCTAGGTGCAGCTTGAATCCTTCTCGTCTGATATGTTAATTCTGAACTCAGTCTTTCATACACTTGGGTAAAAGTGGCGTTTCCGTCATACTGACACGCTCTCTGATCTCCCTCGGGCGTGGCTAGTTACGTGGCAAAACATCAAAAACTTTAATCTCGTTGGAAAACTAAAATCACATTCCTAAGTATTCTCTTCATCCTCGATATTTCCTACCAAGCGTAAAGGATGTAAACCTGATATACACAGTGTGAAAGCTCTTCAAGTTAAAATATTATATCACTTTTATACAATTTTAAATGACATCACAAAATAAGACATTAATGTCCTATAGACCATCCCTCATCATTCCCCACATTCAGATGTTGAACTATATTGTTCTAGTGTTCACTTTTGGACTTATAACAAAGGAATTCCATTCACCAATACTAGAGACCAAAAGAAGTCATCTGCTGCCTAACATTTACAACTGATGTGAGGTGTCATAAAACCCCCACACCAATCCCTCCTCCCCTCTGCGGGTGTGAGGGCTCTGTAGATGCTGATCCATTGTAACCTGATCTGTGGATCCTCACAGGAGAGTCACTTGCTGTAACCCAGGCAAACCGAATCTCAATTTTAAATTCCTCATATAGCAAAGATGCCGATGAGTTGGGCGGCGTTGATCTGTCCAAATCCAACGGGCAGATATTAAGCTCAACTCCACGACCCATGGGAGACTGGACATTCTCAAGGTGGAGGAGATCGGTGAGGCGGTCTGGCCACCCTTCATCTCTCCGTGAAGATCCTATCCAGCTATCAAACAGCTTTGCCCCACTTGAGACAGGCCTACCAGCCCTGGGAGTCAGCATGGATGCTGGTTTTATACAAACAGCCGGCAGCCGCCCAGTGGCAACCTCCCCCACTGCCACCGCAGTTCACGACCACCATCATTGTGGGCAACTCGATGGTGAGAGACAGTGTCTGATCCACTGTCACCCAGGAGCCCGTGTCCATGACATCAACTTTCTCCTGCCAACAGTTCTGGCCAACTACTCCGATACTGACACCAACGTCACTCATGTTTTAACAACCTTTGTTTTTGTTTTAACAACCTTAACAACCTTTAACACGCTCGCTAGCACATGGAGGAGAATAATGATCTCTGGCCCCCTCCCGTGCTACCGAATGGGTGCAGAACATTTCAGCCGACTCTTTGCACGGAACAAGCACCTGAATAAACTTTGCAACGACAGGAATGTCTCTTTTTGTGACAACTTTGATTTGCTGTGGGAGCAACCAGTACTTTTGAAAAGCGATGGGATTCATCCTAACTGCAGGGGTTCCAGGATTATTTCCAGAAACATCGCGAACTGTTTTAGAGACTGACAGACAGGGTCTGGTAGTGCTCCAGTTCTCCCTGTCAGAATAAGCAACAGAGGACTTGAAAACCTTATCAACTCCTGTAGAAATGGTACTATGGTTATTGTGAGTAACCTAGTGTTTGTTCCTTTAACTCCACCTTCTAGTGAGTTTATACAAACTGCTGTCGCCTACCATTCGGATAGATTGGAGAATGTCAGAAAACGTGGTTGTAACATTAGTCATTTGGTTGTTATTCCATTGGTTACCTCGCGGCAGATGCCCCAGGGGCAGAGTGGCCCACACTCATTGAATATGGCGCTTTTAAATGTTAGAGCTATCACAAGTCAAATATTCTTGTGATTGACCTCAATTCCTGAGTGCAAAGTTGATTCTATGTTTCTCACTGAAACATGGCTGTCATCATACTTTAGTGCTGCTCTTATTGAAGCCTCCCCTCTGGACTACAGCTTTTCATGCTCTATCAGAAAAAGGAAAAAGGGTGGGATGGCAGACTCTATTTTTACTAATCCTCTCACCTGTAAGAGTATTTAATTTGGCGACTTTTGGTCTTTTGAGCATCATGCTATACTGTTCAAATGTCATCCACCAGTGCTGGCCATAACCCCGTATAGGCCACCAAAGCACTGTCCCAGTTTCATTACTGATTTATCTGAACTATTGTCTATTGTACTTGATAACTATGTTACAATTATTGTGTTGGGCGATTTTAATATTCATGTTGACAAAGAGACTGATATTCATGTTGACAAAGAGAATGACTCCAAGACCATTGAATGTATTCATCTTTTGAGCTCTATGGACTTCATCCAACATGTTACTGGGCCCACCCATAACCGTGGCCATACTCTAGGCCTTGTTATTACCAAGGGGCTTTCTATTGATATATCCTCTATTGTTGATGTTGCTTTATCTGATCAACACTGTGTTTTTTTACAACCTTGTTGCCCATAGCACAGTGTAATACTGAACACATTATTAAGAAACACTATCTTACGTCTGAAGTTGCTACAGATTTTATTGAGTGTATGAACAACACTCCACCACCTATTCTGCCTTCCTCTTGTGAGGATTTAGTTTAGAACTTTAATAACAAATGAGAGGCGACCATTGATGCCATAGCTCCAATAAAGTTGAAAAAGGACACATCCAAATGGAGAGCCCATTGGATGAGTGGGGAAACTAATCAATTAAAGAGAAATTGCAGAAAGGCAGAGCAGAAGTGGAGAAAGTCAAAGTTGCAGGTCCATTATGATATTCCGAGAGAGCAACTTGGCATATATAACAAAGCAATTACAAATGCCAGATGGGGCTCATTTCTCTAACTTGATCACTATTAATCAGAGGAGTGCTCTTCTCGACCATTGATGGCCTGATAAATCCTTCCCCTGCAAACCTATCTGAACTTTCATCCACATCTAAATGTAATGAGTCTGCAGCATATTTCAGAGATAATATAACCAACATTAGGCTGGGTATCAGTCAATCAAGACCTGATGAGAAGTTTGATGATACACTATATATACAAAAGTATGTGAACACCCCTTCAAATTGGTGGATTCTGCTATTTCAGCCACACCCGTTGCTGACAGGTGTAGAAAATTGAGCATACAGCCATGCAGTCTCCATAGACAAATATTGGTAGTAGAATGGCACTGTCATAGGATGCCACCTTTCCAACAAGCCAGTTTGTTATTGTGAAGTGGAAACATCTAGGAGCAACAATGGCTCAGCCACAAAGTGGTAGCCCACACAAGCTCACAGAATGGGTTCACCGAGTGCTGAAGATCGAAGCGGTGTGGAAGAACTTGACTGGTCCGCACAGAGTCCTGACCTCAACCCCATCGGACAACTTTGGGATGAATTGGAAAGCTGACTTCGAGCCAGGCCTAATCACCCAACCTCATTAATGCTCTTGTGGCTGATTGGAAGCAAGTCCCTGCAGTTCGATGAGCTGGTGTCCACATACTTGTGTTTAAGTAGTATATGTTCCCTAGCCTACCACGCAAAGGCAGTATGGATTTATTTTCCCTGGTTGACACAGACATGCTCATGAAGTGATATCACGACTTTAGCCTTCTACCTGCCTTCTCGATCCCATCCCCACCACCTTCTTCAAAAAAGTATTTCATTGCATATCTGAAGAAGTGCAAGCTATTGTTAATCACTCCCTGTTCACAGGCACTTTCCCCACTGCGCTAAACACTGCTATGGTGAAACCCCTTCTGAAGAAAAGGAATCTAGATTCTTCAGCAATTTTTCAGACAATCTTGAACCTTTCATTCTTTTAAGCAAAATTCTGGAGTAATTGGTGTTCAAACAGAAAAATTATTTTTTAGTACCAACTGCATTTTTGAAAAATTACAATTTGGTTTTCGTGCCCACCACAGCACAGAGACAGCCTTAGTTAACGAGGTAAATTATCTTAGAGCCAACACAGATGCCAAACAGCTCTCTGTCCTTGTACTCTTAGATTTAAGTGCTGCATTCGACACTGTTGATCATGATGTCCTTCTGGACACACTGGAGAGGTTGGTTGGTCTCTCCGGGTCCAGTTCTATATTGGTTTAGGAACTATTTAACTGGTTGAGAGTTTTTTGTCACCCTTGGTGAACATAAGTCAGAGAAAATACACATCACGCGGTGTTCCACAAAGTTCGATTTTGGGTCCAGTACTGTTCAGTTTATATACAGTATGTTACCCCTTGGCAGCGTTATCAGAAAGCACAACATTGATGTTCACTGCTGTGCAGACAATACACAACTTTACATTTCTGTGTCAGTGGAGGATTTCAGCTCCACTGATAAATTATGAGACTGTATTAGTGATTTAAATAGCAAAATCAAGAAATGACCAAGGGAACTTATTCTTGGAGCCAAAGCACTGAAAGAGAATCTGGTAATACATTTTAATTCACAGTCAATAAGGATGAAACAAGGTAAAAAATATTTTAAAAATGTTTGTAAATCGAGGTGTTATTTTAGATTCTGAACTAAGTTTTTTACCAGCTGAGGGACATTGCCAAGGTGTGGCCGTTTCTCTCTCAGGCTGATAGAGAAACTCATCCATGCTTTTATTACAAGTATGCTTGACTACTGTAATGCTCTCCTGTCTGGTCTACCCAAGAAAGCCATTGGTCAACTGTAAAACACAGAGAATGCTGCAGCACGGGTACTGACCAAGACCAGACGGGGAGCATATATTACACATTACACCGGTTTTATGGTCTCCGCACTGGCTGCCTGTGAGTTTTAGAATGAATTTAAAACATATTCTATTGGTTTTTAAATCAATCCACAATTGTGCACCCCAATACATGTCAGACATGATTTTAAGTTATGTACCCAGTAGGTCCCTCAGGTCCTCTGGCACTGGCCTTTTAACTATCCCAAAGCCTAGGACCAAGAGCCTCTGTAATAGCCTGCCAGAGAACCTGAGGGGGACCAAGTGGCATGGAGAGGCAGCCTTTAGTTACTATGTCTCCAGCCCTCTGCCAGAGAACCTGAGGGGGACCAAGAGGCATGCAGAGGCAGCCTTTAGTTATTATGTTCCCAGCCTCTGGAATAGCTGCCAGAGAACCTGAGCGGGACCAAGAGGCATGCAGAGGCAGCCTTTAGTTATTATGTTCCCAGCCTCTGGAATAGCTGCCAGAGAACCTGAGGGGGACCAAGAGGCATGCAGAGGCAGCCTTTAGTTACTATGTCCCCAGCCCTTTGCCAGAGAACATGAGGGAGACCAAGAGGCATGCAGAGGCAGCCTTTAGTTACTATGTCCCCGGCCCTCTGCCAGAGAACCTGAGGGAGACCAAGAAGCATGGAGAGGCAGCCTTTAGTTACTATGTCCCGAGCCCTCTGCCAGAGAACCTGAGGGAGACCAAGAGGCATGGAGAGGCAGCCTTTAGTTACTATGTACCCAGCCCTCTGCCAGAGAACCTGAGGGGGACCAAGAGGCATGGAGAGGCAGCCTTTAGTAATTATGACCCCAGCCTCTGGAATAGCCTGCCAGAGAACCTGAGGGGGACCACGAGGCATGGAGAGGCAGCCTTTAGTTACTATGTCCCCAGCCCTCTGCCAAAGAACCTGAGGGAGACCAAGAGGCATGGAGAGGCAGACTTTAGTTATTATGACCCCAGCCTCTGGAATAGCCTGCCAGAGAACCTGAGGGTGACCAAGAGACATGGAAAGGCAGCCTTTAGTTATTATGTTCCCAGCCTCTGGAATAGCTGCCAGAGAACCTGAGCGGGACCAAGAGGCATGGAGAGGCAGCCTTTAGTTATTATGACCCCAGCCTCTGGAAGAGCCTGCCAGAGAACCTGAGGGGGACCAAGAGGCATGCAGAGGCAGCCTTTAGTTATTATGTTCCCAGCCTCTGGAATAGCTGCCAGAGAACCTGAGCGGGACCAAGAGGCATGCAGAGGCAGCCTTTAGTTATTATGTTCCCAGCCTCTGGAATAGCTGCCAGAGAACCTGATGGGGACCAAGAGGCATGGAGAGGCAGCCTTTAGTTATTATGACCTCAGCCTCTGGAATAGCTGCCAGAGAACCTGAGGGAGACCAAGAGGCATGGAGAGGCAGCCTTTAGTTATTATGACCCCAGCCTCTGGAATAGCCTGCCAGAGAACCTGAGGGGGACCAAGAGGCATGCAGAGGCAGCCTTTAGTTACTATGTCCCCGGCCCTCTGCCAGAGAACCTGAGGGAGACCAAGAGGCATGGAGAGGCAGCCTTTAGTTACTATGTACCCAGCCCTCTGCCAGAGAACCTGAGGGGGACCAAGAGGCATGGAGAGGCAGCCTTTAGTAATTATGACCCCAGCCTCTGGAATAGCCTGCCAGAGAACCTGAGGGGGACCAAGAGGCATGGAGAGGCAGCCTTTAGTTACTATGTCCCCAGCCCTCTGCCAAAGAACCTGAGGGAGACCAAGAGGCATGGAGAGGCAGACTTTAGTTATTATGACCCCAGCCTCTGGAATAGCCTGCCAGAGAACCTGAGGGTGACCAAGAGACATGGAAAGGCAGCCTTTAGTTATTATGTTCCCAGCCTCTGGAATAGCTGCCAGAGAACCTGAGCGGGACCAAGAGGCATGGAGAGGCAGCCTTTAGTTATTATGACCCCAGCCTCTGGAAGAGCCTGCCAGAGAACCTGAGGGGGACCAAGAGGCATG